>NC_088240.1:100574779-100579779 GCF_036934945.1 Oncorhynchus masou masou | reverse complement strand
ATCAGTCTCTCCTTCCCATCACTCAATCACATGTATTTATAAAGCCCTTCTTACATCAGCTGATGTCACAAAGTGCTGTACAGAAACCCAGCCTAAAACCCCAAACAGCAAGCAATGCAGATGTAGAAGCACGGTGGCTAGGAAAAACTCCCTAGAAAGGCCAGAACCTAGGAAGAAACCCAGAGAGGAACCAGGCTTTGACACCTCAGGAGTAAATGTCAGTTGGCTTTTCATAGCCGATCATTCAGAGTTAGAGACAGCAGGTACAGTAGAGAGAGAGAGAGTCGAAAACAGCAGGTCCGGGACAGGTAGCACGTCCGGTGAACAGGTCAGGGTTCCATAGCCGCAGGCAGAACAGTTGAAACTGGAGCAGCAGCACGACCAGATGGACTGGGGACAGCAAGGAGTCATCAGGCCAGGTAGTCCTGAGGCATGGTCCCAGGGCTCAGGTCCGAGAGAAGAGAGAGAAAGAGAGAATTAGAGAGAGTACACTTAAATTCACACAGGACACCGGATAAGACAGGAGAATTACTCCAGATATAACAGACTGACCCGAGCCCCCCGACACATAAACTACTGCAGCATAAATACTGGAGGCTGAGACAGGAGAAGTACTCCAGATATAACAGACTGACCCCAGCCCCCCGACACATAAACTACTGCAGCATAAATACTGGAGGCTGAGACAGGAGAAGTACTCCAGATATAACAGACTGACCCCAGCCCCCTGACACATAAACTACTGCAGCATAAATACTGGAGGCTGAGACAGGAGAAGTACTCCAGATATAACAGACTGACCCCAGCCCCCCGACACATAAACTACTGCAGCATAAATACTGGAGGCTGAGGCAGGAGGGGTCAGGAGACAATGTGGCCCGATCCGATGATACCCCCGGACAGGGCCAAACAGGCAGGATATAACCCCACCCACTTTGCCAAAGCACAGCCCCCACACCACGAGAGGGATATCTTCAACCACCAACTTACCATCCTGAGACAGGGCCGAGTATAGCCCACGAAGATCTCCGCCATGGCACAACCCAAGGGGGGGCGTCAACCCAGACAGGAAGATCACGTCACTGACTCAACCCTCTCAAGTTACACACCCCTCCTAGGGACGGTATGGAAGAGCACCAGTAAGCCAGTGACTCAGTCCCTGTAATAGGGTGAGAGGCAGAGAATCCCAGTGGAGAGAGGGGAACTGGCCAGGCAGAGACAGCAAGGGCGGTTCGTTGCTCCATAGCCTTTCCGTTCACCTTCCCACTCCTGGGCCAGACTACACTCAATCATAGAGATGAGTCTTCAGTAAAGACTTAAAGGTTGAGTCCGAGTCTGCGTCTCTCACATGGGTAGGCAGACCATTCCATAAAAGTGGAGATCTATAGGAGAAAGCCCTGCCTCCAGCTGTTTGCTTAGAAATTAGGAGGCTTGCGTCTTGTGACCGTAGCGTACGTGTAGGTATGTACGGCAGGACCAAATCAGAGAGATAGGTAGGAGCAAGCCCATGTAATGCTTTGTAGGTTAGAAGTAAAACCTTGAAATCAGCCCTTGCCTTAACAGGAAGCCAATGTAGAGAGGCTAGCACTGAGTAATATGATCACATTATTTACCCTCTCCTTCCCATCAATCTCTCCTCTTCTCATCACTCTCTCCTCTCCTCATCACGCTCTCCTCTCCTCATCATACTCCTCTCCTCATCACAATCCTCTCCTCATCACTCTCCTCATCACTCTCTCCTCTCTTCATCACTCTCTCCTCACCACTCTCTCTTCATCATTCTCTCCTCTCCTCATCACTCTCTCCTCTACTCATCACTCTCTCCTCTCCTCACCACTCTCTCTTCATCATTCTCTCCTCTCTCCTCATCACTCTCTCCTCTCCTCATCACTCTCTCCTCTCTTCTCTCCTCATTACTCTCTCCTCTCCTCATCACTCTCCTCATCACTCTCTCCTCATCACTCTCATCACTCTCTCCTCATCACTCTCTTCTCTCTCCTCTCCTCATCACTCTCTCCTCTCCTCATCACTCTCTCCTCTCCTCATCACATTCTCCCGTCTCCTCTCCTCATCACTCTCTCCTCTCCTCATCACTCTCTCCTCTCCTCATCACATTCTCCTCTCTCCTCTCCTCATCACATTCTCCTCTCTCCTCTCCTCATCACTCTCTCCTCATCACTCTCTCCTATTCTCTCTCCTCTCCATCAATCTCTCCTCATCTGTCTAGGTTTCTTCCTCGGTTCTGGCCTTTCTAGTGAGTTTTTCCTAGCCACCGTGCTTCTACACCTGCATTGCTTGCTGTTTGGGGTTTTTGGCTGAGTTTCTGTACAGCACTTTGTGACATGGGCTGATGTAAGAAGGGCTTTATAAATAAATCTCTCCTCTCCATCAATCTGTTCTCTCCTCGTTCCTCTCCACCACTAGTCCACTCTCTCCTCGTTCCTCTCCACCACTAGTCCACTCTCTCCTCGTTCCTCTCCACCACTAGTCCACTCTCTCCTCGTTCCTCTCCAACACTAGTATAATGTATGGTTACTGCTGTCGTACGCAGTATAATGTATAGTTACTGCTGTCATACACAGTATAATGCAGGGTTATTAATGCTGTTTGGTGTCATGATGTGACCTGTCTGTCTGTCTGTCTGTCTGTCTGTCTGTCTGTCTGTCTGTCTGCAGCCCTAGATAACGCTCTGTAGGGAGACATGTCACAGTGAGACGCTCTGTAGGGAGACATGTCACAGTGAAACGCTCTGTAGGGAGAAATGTGTCACAGTGAGACGCTCTGTAGGGAGACATGTGTCACAGTGAGACGCTCTGTAGGGAGATATGTGACAAAGCGAAACGCTCTGTAGGGAGACATGTGTCAGAGCGAAACGCTCTGTAGGGAGAAATGTGACAAAGCGAAACGCTCTGTAGGGAGAAATGTGTCACAGTGAAACGCTCTGTAGGGAGACATGTCACAGTGAAACGCTCTGTAGGGAGAAATGTGTCACAGTGAAACGCTCTGTAGGGAGAAATGTCACAGTGAAACGCTCTGTAGGGAGAAATGTCACAGTGAAACGCTCTGTAGGGAGAAATGTGTCACAGTGAGACGCTCTGTAGGGAGACATGTCACAGTGAGACGCTCTGTAGGGAGAAATGTCACAGTGAGACGCTCTGTAGGGAGACATGTCACAGTGAGACGCTCTGTAGGGAGACATGTCACAGTGAGACGCTCTGTAGGGAGACATGTCACAGTGAGACGCTCTGTAGGGAGACATGTCACAGTGAGACGCTCTGTAGGGAGACATGTCACAGTGAGACGCTCTGTAGGGAGAAATGTCACAGTGAGACGCTCTGTAGGGAGAAATGTCACAGTGAAACACTCTGTAGGGAGAAATGTGACAAAGCGAAACGCTCTGTAGGGAGAAATTTGACAGAGCGAAACGCTGTGTCGTCATTGAGAAATGTGACAGAGCGAAACGCTCTGTAGAGAGAAATGTGACAAAGCGAAACGCTCTGTAGGGAGAAATGTGTCACAGCGAAACGCTCTGTAGGGAGAAATGTGTCACAGCGAAACGCTCTGTAGGGAGAAATGTGTCACAGCGAAACGCTCTGTAGAGAGAAATGTGACAGAGCAAAACGCTGTGTCGTCATTGAGAAATGTGACAGAGCGAAACGCTCTGTAGAGAGAAATGTGACAAAGCGAAACGCTCTGTAGGGAGAAATGTGTCACAGCGAAACGCTCTGTAGGGAGAAATGTGTCACAGCGAAACGCTCTGTAGAGAGAAATGTGACAAAGCGAAACGCTCTGTAGGGAGAAATGTGTCACAGTGAGACGCTCTGTAGGGAGAAATGTCACAGTGAAACGCTGTGTAGAGAGACGTGTCAGAGCAAAACGCTGTGTCGTCGTTGAGAAATGTCTCCCAGGCAGTGGAACTGAAGCGTCTCCCGATGTGTCCAGACTGGCTGTTCCACCAGCCGTAGTAGCAGCAGGCCAGAGACCAGACCTGCCATAGTTATGACGATAGTCGAATAGATACCACATTCCACTTCCTGTAAAGCATTTGGTCCAACCAGGTTAGGAATGTACTGTATGTAGGAAGTCAGCTGGGAATGAGTCAGATCTGGTGAGACCACAGACAGTGTTTAAACATACAGTAAAATGCCATTGTGACATTTTAACCATAAACACCTAACATCTGATCCCAGTACAGGCCTCTGGAAGTCACATTATAACAGTGTATTCCTAACGTCTGATCCCAGTACAGGCCTCAGGAAGTCACATTATAACAGTGTATTCCTAACGTCTGATCCCAGTACAGGCCTCAGGAAGTCACATTATAACAGTGTATTCCTAACGTCTGATCCCAGTACAGGCCTCAGGAAGTCACATTATAACAGTGTATTCCTAACGTCTGATCCCAGTACAGGCCTCAGGAAGTCACATTATAACAGTGTATTCCTAACGTCTGATCCCAGTACAGGCCTCAGGAAGTCACATTATAACAGTGTATTCCTAACGTCACATTATAACTGATCCCAGTACAGGCCTCAGGAAGTCACATTATAACAGTGTATTCCTAACGTCTGATCCCAGTACAGGCCTCAGGAAGTCACATTATAACAGTGTATTCCTAACATCTGATCCCAGTACAGGCCTCAGGAAGTCACATTATAACAGTGTATTCCTAACATCTGATCCCAGTACAGGCCTCAGGAAGTCACATTATAACAGTGTATTCCTAACATCTGATCCCAGTACAGGCCTCAGGAAGTCACATTATAACAGTGTATGATCCTACACATCTGATCCTAACATCTGATCCCAGTACATGCCTCTGGAAGTCACATTATAACAGTGTATTCACGCCTGATCCCATACACAGGAAGTCACATATAACAGTGTATTCCTAACATCTGATCCCAGTACATGCCTCTGGAAGTCACATTATAACAGTGTATTCCTAACGTCTGATCCCAGTACAGGCAGTACAGGCCTCAGGAAGTCACATTATAACA
>NC_088240.1:100525242-100574679 GCF_036934945.1 Oncorhynchus masou masou | reverse complement strand
AGTTCTCTTTTAGATGCTCAGCTATATAGAATTAATAAATACTGATCATTTATGAGGTAGTGGAAATGTGGTCATAATTTGTGCTCAATGGGAAATCCTACTAGCTGGTCTCAAACCCAGGCCACCGGCACCAATGACAAGAACCCTAAAGACTGTCCCAATAAGGTACAGTATTCAGTATATCTATGATGTGTGCTCATTAGGCAAATTTCTCCTCCCTCGGCACTTGTGTAGATCTAAAACAACTTAATAGGGGTATGGCTGTAATGTAACATAGACGCTGGGAGTCAAGTTTAATAATAAACCGAAACATGAGTAGCGTACAGACATTTTTTATTTAACCAGGTAAGTTGACTGACAACACGTTCTCATTTACACAACCTGGGGAATAGTTACAGGGGTGAGGAGGGGGATGAATGAGCCAATTGTAAACTGGGGATTATTAGGTGACCATGATGGTTTGAGGGACAGATAGGGAATTTAGCCAGGATACCAGGGTTAATACCCCTACTCTTACAATAAGTGCCATGGGATCTTTATGACCTCAGAGAGTCAGGACACCTGTTTAACATCCCATCTGAAAGACAGCACCTTACACAGGGCAGTGTCCCCAAACACTTCCCTGGGGTATTGGTATAATTTTTAGATCAGAGGAAAGAGTGCTTCCTACCGGCCCTCTAACATCACTTCCAGCAGCATCTGGTCTCCCATCCAGGGACTGACCAGATAATGAGTGAGGAAATGGAGTCCAGGTGTGTCTCAACTGACCAAGACCAACCCTGCTTAGCTTCAGAAGCAAGCCAGCAGTGGTATGCAGGGTGGTATGCTGCTGACATTAAAAAATATTAATACTGCCAGGGGAATAAACCTAACTGAGTGCCAGATATAGTGGAGATAATGAGTGAGGAAATAGAGTCCAGGTGTGTCTCAACATGAGGAGCTGGTGCGCATAATGATTGATATCAGGTGCGCATAATGATGGTTGCCTAGACCGGTGGTTAGTAAACCGGTGACATAGAACGCTGGCGGGGAGCAGGAGATGTGACATGTAAGCAATAGGGTGAATGCACTTTGCAGTAAATCTCAGCTCTGTTAAAAGTACAGTCAAGAAAAAATATTTTATTGATGATAGTGATTCAGGAGTATCATTAAAACAGGTTAACATGCCCCACCAACATTAGACAACTGTACTGAAAGCATTTACATTTATGAAATACATTTATATTGTAAGGGACTGTTCTCCTTACTCTAATGCCAAAACATGCAAAAACGTTTTTTCAGAGGGTTTTTGCTAACATATATAGAATGTTCCCCTAACTAACAGAAATCTGGCCATTCAAACATTAGGGGAACACTACGTGTAACATGAGAATAACATTTTCTCTCCCTAGACTATAGCTGGGATAGTAATCATTTATCGTCACTCCCATCCAGGTAAAATTATAGAGCATCCATCTGAATTTTGTAAATTAGTAGATAATTATTCTAACTACATAATCATCAGCTCCCCTGGTTCTACTTTACATTGATGAGAAAAGCGACTCTACTGCCTTGTTCTATGGAAC
This sequence comes from Oncorhynchus masou masou, assembly GCF_036934945.1. Lineage (NCBI taxonomy): Eukaryota > Metazoa > Chordata > Actinopteri > Salmoniformes > Salmonidae > Oncorhynchus > Oncorhynchus masou. Next base: position 100,573,114 of record NC_088240.1, on the reverse strand, counting down.
TCAGTGATTTATTCACTGTTGCTGGCAGGCCTGCGAGCAGAGATATCTGCCTGATTATTTCATGGTTATGCTTTCTGTCTTCTGGTATGATATTATACTAATGGTTATTAGGAGGGCCTTGATTTACTCCACATGATTGATCCTAGGCAAAATTCACCATATGCAATCCTAGGATTGACCATAGACAATGCGCCATAGGCTCTGGTGTGTTTGATTGGTCACAATAGTGTGGTGCCCTGAGCAGGTGAAAGGTAAATTACAATGCACCGGAGCTTATGATAGGTTGGGAAAGTGAGGTGCACCCGAGCAGGTGAAAGGTAAATTACAATGCACCGGAGCTTATGATAGGTTGGGAAAGTGAGGTGCACCCGAGCAGATGAAAGGTAAATTACAATGCACCGGAGCTTATGATAGGTTGGGAAAGTGAGGTGCACCCGAGCAGGTGAAAGTACCAGAAGTTGTAGTCCTGATCATGAGAGTGTGATGCCACACAAGAGTATGTATTGCAGCAGGCCTTTGTGTCTGTCTGTGCTGTGCTGTGCGAGGAGGGAGCTGCTACTGCTGCAGAGCTCCAGGGTGCCAATCAGAAATATCCCCTCTGACCCTCTCCCCTGCGCCCTCATTAATCCACATATTAATATTTAATGTGATGATTTAAAGTGTATACCATCATTAATGCTCTGTCAATAATTACATCATTAATGTCTGCTGTGTTTGTGTTTACTGGGAGCCAGAGCTCCTCTGTGGCACTGGGGCTGCTGACCTCTCTTAGGGCTCAGAGGGACAGACAAATGGAAGATAGGCCTCTGTCACAGCCATCAGGGTCACTGCACAATATCATCTTCAACTCTGTGGACATAATTCTATGGAAACGGATTGTATCCGAAATTCAAATAACAAACAACCATAAAATACCTTGTCTACTCTATATGTGTGTAACAGGGTTGGTTATTGTTAAGGGAATTTTTATCTATAATGACTAATTATGTATACATTTCAATCAGGATGTACTAATCAGAATACTATTATGTTACTGTATATGTACTAATCAAAATAATAAATGTCACTGTATATGTATGAATTTTCTTATCTGATCCCAGTACTGAAGTGAATGTGGTCAAGAGTTTAGTAACAATGACGGTCTGTTCCTTGGTACAAATGAATCAGACTGGCTATAATGCTTATCTACACAAGAAAACCTTGACTCGTAAATTATATTAAATTGGTAGGGAGACGGATGTGGGAAGGTTTGAGACACAGCCTTGGTACTGGAACGGAGATGGCACGGGGTAGTGTTAGAACTAATGACGTCATTTTCAGTTTATAACCTGTGGTAACCTGTATTGTGGCAGTACTCTCTTGAATAAAGGCTGTTACTTGACTTTTAAGACTGGGCTCTGTCCATTCCTATAAAATAAGGGTCTTACAAATTCTTATGAATTGACAGTGTTTAACTTTAATTGGGAATTAAAACAGAGGAATTAAATTTAACAGTTATGTTTCTACTTGCCACTGCAGAAATATGTATTCATTGTTTATGTATTTCTATTGGTTGGTTCAAGTCAGATGTCAATAAGGTGTTTGAGTGGGCATGATCTGAGTGGGCATTCTATGTTGGATGTCTTGTTTGTCTATTTCTATGTCTGGCCTGATATGGTTCTCAATCAGAGGCAAGTGTTAGTCATTGTCTCTGATTGGGAACCATATTTATGTAGCCTGTTTGGTGTTGGGTTTTGTGGGTGATTGTTCCTGTCTCTGTGTTAGTGTTCACCAAACAGGCTCGGTCACTTTGGATTTTCTTTTTTTCTTGTTTTGGAAGAGAAGAGAAGAGAACGAGCGCCATTCTCCTTGCGGAGATGGTGCTAAATACATCAACACGGTCGGTCCCTGGGATTGGGCTGGCCAACATGATTCGTTTTGCTTGGAAGGAAAAGGAGTTAGAGCCTTTAGGACGGGAATCTTTTGGAAGGATAATATTGATGGGGATTCTAAAGCTGACGGTGAAGGACGTGTTTTGTTTCCAAGGCAACTCGTTGGAGGGAGCATACGACGTGGCGCTATATACAGAAGAAAAGCACGATGATATCCTGAGAAGGGCAAGAGCAGTGGGAGGTGAGAGGCCGATGTGCCACTACGAAATAACAAGCCTGGCGAAGAATAACTTTAGGGTTGTAACTGTCAACATTTACAACCCTTACGTTAAGGACGAAGAGGTGAGGGCTTTTCTGCGGAGATACATGGATAACGTCTCCTCAGCTAGGCACCTCAAAGACTCCCTTGGGTTTTGGAATGGGAGGAGAGGCTTCCAGGCCCTTCTCAGGGAGGACCCAAAGGGACATGGTGGCTACCTCCATCCTCCTGCTATGTTCTCCCTTGGGGTTGACAGGGGGACGTTGTTTTATGCACGTCAGCCCCTATTTTGCAGGCGCTGTATGGCCTACGGACACATTTTCGCCTCGTGCAGCATGAGAAAATGCAGATTTTGTGGATCTGAGGATCACGAGGCGAGGGATTGTGACAAGCTTAAGACATGCCATGGGTGTGGCTCGTCAGCACACCTGTGGCGGAGGTGCCCGGCCCGTCAGAGGTCATATGCGTCTGCGGCTGGGGAGGGGGCAGGAGCGGGGGATGGGGGAAGAAGAGGAGGGGAAGGAAGCATGCCTCATGACAAGAGTACAAGTCCAGAGGGGAAGGCCACAAGGAAGGAGGAGGAGCAAGAAGCGGCGGATGGAAGAGAGAAGGAAACGGAAGGCACGGGAGTAGGAGAACCAGGAAAAGCGGCGGGAGAAGGCAACCGAGTGGAGGAGCATGGGAGAGAAGAAAGCGAGGGAGGAGTGGTGGAGAAGGAGACGGTGGAAGAGCAAGTGGACTGGGGGGAAAGTGACATGGTGGAAGAGATGAGGGGTATGGAGGAGGAGCTGGCGGGGGGAGGGTGGTATCTCTCCACTGCCGCCATCACCAAAGAAGAGAATGAAGAGGAGGGTGCGATTGGCCGACAGTGAGGGGGAGGGGATGGCCAAGAGAGTGATGGGGGTGGGAGAAACCTCTGGGTTGCTGCTGGTTTCCCCAGGCTCTCAACTTCATTTGGGTGGGGACACACCTAACAAGACTCAGGACTGGGTACAGTAGGAGGTGGGGAGTTTTTTGTTTGGGGACTCAGCCTCCCCAATTTTTTTCCAAACCAGCTGCAACACTGGGGAGGGGGAGGATTGTGGGGGTAGACCCAGGGTGCAGGGCACCCCGGAGCCAAACACTATTCCTGCATCCTGGGATGGTGTGATGGAGGAAGAGGGGGGGATGTTGGGATTACGGATGGTGTTCTCACCGGTAGATATGGAGCAGGGGAGCATCGGGTGAGTCTCCTGTTTTTGTTTTTTTTCTGTCTGGGTTTAGAATTTGAGTGTATTACATGTTTTATTTTTTCATGGAGTCTAATTTTACTTTTGTTAGTTTAAATGGAAGGGGTTTAACCTGTTGATGCTCTGGGGGCGCTATTTCATTTTTGGATGAAAAACGTTCCCGTTTTAAACAAGATATTTTGTCACAAAAAGATGCTCGACTATGCATATAATTGATAGCATTCGAAAGAAAACACTCTGACGTGTCCAGAACTACCAATATATTTTCTGTGCGTGCCCTAGAACGTGAGCTTCAGGCAAAACCAAGATGAGACGGCATCCAGGAAATGAGCAGGATTTTTGAGGCTCTGTTTTCCATTGTCTCCTTATATGGCTGTGAATGCGAGAGGAATGAGCCTGCCCTTTCTGTCGTTTCCCCAAGGTGTCTGCAGCATTGTGACGTATTTGTAGGCAGATCATTGGAAGATTGACCATAAGAGACCACATTTACCAGGTGTCCGCCCGGTGTCCTGCGCCGAAATTGGTGCGTAAAAGTCACCTGCCAGTATTTTTCCATGGGATACAGAGAGGAAAGCAAGCTTCCACGAACTGCATATCAATGAAGAGATATGTGAAAAAACACCTTGAGGATTGATTCCAAACAACGTTTGCCATGTTTCGGTCGATATTATGTAGTTAATCCGGAAAAGTTTTACGTTGTAGGTGACTGAATTTTCGGTTCGTTTCGGTAGCCAGACGCAATGTAGAAAACGGAACGATTTCTCCTACACACAGACGCTTTCAGGAAAAACTGCGCATTTGGTATGTAACTGAGAGTCTCCTCATTGAAAACATCAGAAGCTCTTCAAAGGTAAATGATTTTATTTATTTGGTTATCTGGTTTTTGTGAAAATGTTGCGTGCTAAATGCTACTCAAAATGCTATGCTAGCTTTGCATACTCTTACACAAATTAGTCAATTTCTATGGTTCAAAAGCATATTTTGAAAATCTGAGATGACAGTGTTGTTAAGAAAAGGCTAAGCTTGAGAGCAGACGCATTATTTTCATTCCGGATCCGGGTTTGTGACTAAAGCCTCAGGCTCATTAGCATAACGCAACGTTAACGATTTCTGAAAATCGCAAATAAAATTACATTTACATTTACATTTAAATGACTTAAATGTAAATGTAAATGTAATTTTATTTGCGATTTTCAGAAATCATTAACGTTGCGTTATGCTAATGAGCCTGAGGCTTTAGTCACAAACCCGGATCCGGGATGGGGAGTTTCAAGAAGTTAAGAGATATTGTTAAGATGAGGGCGGTTTTTAGTTATTTGGAGGGTGTGGGGTTTGATTTTTGTTTTTTACAGGAGGTTCACCCGAGGGATGGAGGGGATGTTAGTAGATTTAAGAGGGAGTGGGACAAGGGGGAGTCGGTTTGGGGTGTAGGGGGGGTGCACTCATCGGGGGTAGGGATTTTGTGTGGGCACAGGGAGGTAAAAGTGGAGGATTCTTTTGTGGTAATGCAGGGGAGGGTTATAGGGGTGGATGTCACGATAAGGGATTGTACATTTAGATTAGTGGTGGTGTATGGGCCACAGGTGGTGGCAGACAGGAGGGAGATGGTGGACTGTCTGACGTCCCTGTGTGTCACAAATAGGAAATTAGTGATAGGGGGGGATTTTAATACAGATTTAGGAAGAGGGGGGATAGCAGTGCAGGTGCCATTGCCAGGCTAATGGCTTGCCATGGTCTGGTAGATGGTGGTATGCACACTACTCCGAAAATGGACGGTCCTACATGACGTAACACCAGGGGGGTTGAGCGGAGGCTCGATTATATTTTTGTACCCAGGTCTTTGGGTAAGTTGTCTGGGCGGCTGTTGCCTGTTTTCTTTTCGGATCACGACGGGGTGCTCCTGCAGGTGGGGTCGCCAGTTTGCCTCTTTGGTAAGGGGTACTGGAAGCTAGATCGGGATGTGCTGGAGGAGCAGGCTTTTATTGACGGGTTTTATGGTTTCTTTAGGAGGCTTGAGGGCCTCCGGTCCATGTGCGAGAGGGTGTTAGAGTGGTGGGAATTAGTTAAGGTGAGGATTAGGGCTTTTATAATAGGGTATTGCAAGAGGAAAAAAAGGGAGAAGAGGAGGGAGGTGGATCGTATCCAAAGGTTAATTGAACTCGAATTCGAGGCAGGCAACCTCGGCGGGTCGTTTGACTGGGAGAGATCCGCAACCCTAAAGGCGCAGCTCAGGGATTTGCAGGAGCGGAAGGCTCGAGCTTTCCTGGAGCGTGCGCATAGTGGCTTTCTAGAACATAATGAGACTTGTTCTGCTATGTTCTTTAAGTTGGTTAGGGCAAGACAGAGTAGGAAGGTAATGCATGGTGTTAGGGAAGAAAATGGTAGTATAGTTAGAGAACCAGAGGATATGGTCAGGGTGACAACTGATCATTTCCAAGGTTTATTTAAGGAAAGGGAAATAGATGTAGAGCAGGGAAATGTGTTTTTAGAACACTTGTCCAGGCGGTTGCCGGAGGACATTAGAGAAGTGATGGAGGCCCAGATCTCACTAGAAGAGGTTGAGGGCGCTCTTAGGAGGATGGGAAAAGGGAAGGTGCCTGGGATGGATGGGCTGCCGGCTGAGTTTTATCTTAAGTTTTGGGGTATACTTGGACCAGTGGTCCTCGAAGTCTTGAAGGCCATCCTTGAGACGGGGGTCCCGGGGGGATCAATGGCTGTTGGTGTGCTGTCACTTTTATATAAGAAGGGGGAAGTAACAGACCTTGGCAACTGGCGGCCGTTGACCATGCTGTGTGTAGATTACAAGCTACTTGCAAAGGTTTTAGCAGACCGGTTGCGCACAGCACTTCCCTACGTCGTTCATGAGGATCAGACGTGCGGGGTAGAGGGCCGCTCTATTAGATGGAACCAGTTAATCAGGGACTCCATCGCTTGGGTTGAAGATAGAGGACTGCCTTTTATGGTAGCAGCACTAGATCAGGCGAAAGCCTTCGATCGCGTGAATAGATCCTTTTTATTCAGAGTGTTAGGTTGATTAGGATTTGGGGAGAAGTTTATAGGATGGATTCGTACATTATATGTTGGAGCGGGGTGCCGAGTTAGTGTAAATAGTCACTTGGGTGACGTTTTTGACCTCTCGTCTGGGGTCAGGCAGGGGTGCCCACTCTCGGCTCTCCTCTTCGTTCTGTACATGGAGCCTCTGGGGGCTGCCATTAGGGCAGACACAGGGGTGGAAGGTTTGCTGATCCCTGGAAGTGGTGGACTGCGTGTTAAGATGACGCAGTACGCCGACGACACTTCCTTGCTGTTGTGCAAGGACTCGTGCCTGACAAGGTCCCTTGCCATCTTTGGGGATTTCACCCGAGCGTCGGAAGCAGTTCTGAACCATGCAAAGTCTTCCGTCAAGTTTTTCGGAAGATGGCGCGGTAGAACGGATGTGCCTGGGGGGTTATCTCTCTGTGAGGGGGCCCTGAGGATTCTCGGGGTCCATTTTGAGACCTCCGGCTCAGCGACGCTAAACTGGAACATGCGTATCGCAGTGGTACAGAGGAAGCTAGCAATGTGGAAAGCTAGGTATTTGTCATTTATGGGCAAAGTCCTGGTCCTAAAGGTGGATGTGTTGCCGTCTCTTTTTGTATTTGGCATACATCTACCCATTGCCGGCTTGTCTGAGGAGGCCTCTAGTGAGGCTTGTGTTTCAGTTTATGTGGAGTGGCAGGTGCGAGTGGGTCGCCAGGGCACGCATGATCTGTCCCATCGGGGAGGGAGGTAGGGGGTACCACATTTCCCCCTCAAGCTGGACAAAATTTTGTTTCTTTCTTGTTAACGGAGCTTGCTCAGCCAGTGATACACCCGTCCGGTTACCTCCTGCGGGTATTTTTCTCGTATCAGGCGAGAAGCATAATGGTGTGGTCTAACACGGGTCCTCGGGCGGAACAGCTGCCGTGGCACTTTGGTCATGCGGCCAAGTGGCTGCGTGCGCACCCTGAGGTTGAAGTTGCCCGAGCAGGTTTAGATCATAGGCACCTGTACGAGGAGGTCAGAAAGGCAGGGAGTCCGGCGCCTGTAGTGGGCATCTCGGAAGTGGTCTGGGAGGGAGTGCAGGCGCGGGGTCTGGACAACAGGCTCAAGGACCTGAATTGGTTGAGCCTTCATAAGGGTTTGCCGGTACGTTCCATCTTGTACCGGTATAGTTTGGTGCAATCCCCCACCTGTCCAAGATCCTCTTGTGGCAGGGAGGAGACTGTGCGCCATGTCTTTTGGGACTGTGCCTTTGCCGGAGTAGTATGGGCTAGGGCACGGGTGTTGTTAGGTTTGGTAAAGGGGGATTTTGTATTCACGTGGGCCAGGTTAGAGAGGGGTGTAGGGAGAGCGAGAGGGACGGATAGGGACAGGTTTCTGCTCTGGCTTCTCATGAGTCTCTTTAAACGGGGGCTGTGGGAAGCAAGGCAGAACATGGTGAAGACAGGGAGAGATTGGGGGGTGGAAGGGATAGTGAGGAGAGTGGAAGGAGATTTGAGGGGGAGGATGAAGAGGGAGGAGAGGAAGTGGGGGCAGCATGCTGCTCGGGAGAGGTGGAAGGGGGGTTTAGGGCTGGGTGTCATTTAGATTTGTAAGAGGATAGATTAGGGACGAGGAGATAGGGAAAGGTATTTTGTAGGGTGACGGGGAGGGAAGATGCTCCCCTGAGGTTTTGTTTGGGGTTTATGTTTAGTTTAATTAGTTTAATTAAAATACCATTATTTGAGTATGTATGTAAATTATGAGTTGTAAAGAATGAATGGTATTGAAGATAATAAATTATTTTTTATAAAAAAAAAAGATAGGGCTGGTTAGGGTTTCGTACATTTATTGTTTTTGTTAGTCTATTCATGTATAGTTTTCTTTATTAAAGAACCATGAATAGAAACCACACTGCATTTTGGTCTGCCTCTCCTTCAACTCAAGAGAACTGTTAGTGGTATGTCATTTGCAAGCTTGCAGATAGGGGGAGATGGTGAATGTCAATTCTTCCCAGTCTGATATCGACATGCAAGCGGTAGGTCAAATTCTCAAATGGTGCTTTTTATTTATAAGGTGTGTGAGTTCACTATGTGCAGGTGATGAAATAGAGAAGCATAGAATGCTGAGCCAGCCACCAACAGCAATTGGTGTTATGATAAGTATGGGCTGATAATAGTAATTAGATACATGTATGATGATTTTTAAGAAAGGACAGCTTTCGCTGGAACTAACACAATGCATGTTTTAAAAGAGGGTTTACACCAACAGTTTTAGATGCTCATGCTCTATTTTCGATACACATTCAGTAATGTGGATTTGAGATTATGGATATGAACTAGGATCAAGAGGTCATGGGTTTGAAACCAGTAAAAAACAGTTTGTAAAGTAACTAAGTAAAAATACTTGAAGTGCTAAGTATTTTTTTGGGGGGGTGTCTGTACAATACTTTACTATTTACATTTTTGACTACCTTTACAAAAGAAAATATGTACTTTTTACTCCCTGTCACGACCGTCGTATTAATAATTAGACCAAGGTGCCGTGTGAGTAGATTTCCATGTTTTAATGATAGTAAAATAACGAAATACATAAGAGATATTGTTTTGTATGAGTGCCTATCGCAGGTGGGAAAAAGGACACACTAAGTATGATCTCCAATTAGAGGTAACGAATATCAGCTGCCTCCAATTGGGAACCGCACGCACACACCAACAGAATATAATACCTAGAAACTCCCCTAGACACACGCCCTGACCTATTACACCATAGAGAACCCTGAGGGCTCTCTATGGTCAGGGCGTGACACTCTCATACATTTTCCCTGAAACCCAAAGGTACTTGTTACATTTTGAATGCTTAGCATGAAAAGAAAATGGTCCAATTCAGGCACTTATTAAGAGAACATGTTGTCATTCATCCCTACTGCCTGGTGGACTCGCTAAACACCAATGCTTTGTTTGTAAATTATGTCTGAGTGTTGCAGTGTGCCCCTAGCTATCTGTACATTTTAAAAACAAGAAAATGCTGTCTGGTTTGCTTTATATAAGGAATTTCAAGTTAATTATATCATTTAGTTTTACTTTTGACATTTAAAGCTTGAATCTTTAGTTGCTACATGCATTTTTGGACTAAAAATGAATTATATACAGTGCCTTCAGAAAGTAATCACACCCCTACAGACTGAATTTAGAATGGATTAAATTGGGATTGTTTCACTGGCCTACACACAATAACCATAATCTAAAACACAAGGCCAAATCTACACTGGAGTTGCTTACCAAGAAGACAGTGAATGTTCCTGAGTGTCCATGTTACAGTTTTGACTGAAACCTATATAAATCTATAGCAAGACCTGAAAATGTTTGTCTAGCAATGATCAACAGTCAATTTGACAGAGCTTGAAGAATTTTGAAAAGAATAATGGGCAAATGTTGCACAATCCAGGTGTGGAAGTCTCTTACAGACTTACCCCGAAAGACTCTCAGCAAGTGGCGATTTTAGCATGTAAACCTTGGTGTGGCAAAAAAAACAAGTGGAATGCATGCCAGCAAAGCCACTACACATAACAATACTAAACAATACATTAATTGCACTATAAAGGTGACAAACGGTACCCACAAACTGTTAGGGCCTACATAAAGCAGTCCCAACATCTTATCACTGCTACACCTGGCTTTCAGCTGAGCCTTGTCTTGCAGCGAAACAATTCATTCAGCCTCATTTACTGCCTTTAAAAAAACACTGCTGATATGGCTAACTTGCTTAAAAAAATGTGGTTTCTAATGACAATTGAGATGTACACAACTATGGCATAAGGGGACGACGAGGATAAGAGGCAATCCATAATTTCAATTAAGACAATGAGCGAGCTTGGATGGACGTAACGTTAGTCAATAACTTTGTTGAGCACTTTTGAAATGTACATTGAACGATTTCAGAAGATGAGCCGTTCTTACAGTGCTCTCCCTGTACACCATGTCAGAACCGTAGGATAAATAAAGGAGACATATGCAGACAATGAAAGCTCTCACAATATTTGATCATTACAATTCTCTCAAACAGCTTATTGGCTACAGTAGAACAGTCAGAACAGTAGGAGAAATTAAGAGGGGTAAATAGACTGGATTATTAGAGTGAGGCACATGGGCTACTAACATCTTACTACACAACATACACTGGGGCCCCACAAGGGTGCGTTCTGAGCCCTCTCCTGTACTCCCTGTTCACCCACGACTGCGTGGCCACGCACGCCTCCAACTCAATCATCAAGTTTGCGGACGACACAACAGTTGTAGGCTTGATTACCAACAACGACGAGACGGCCTACAGGGAGGAGGTGAGGGCCCTCGGAGTGTGGTGTCAGGAAAATAACCTCACACTCAACGTCAACAAAACTAAGGAGATGATTGTGGACTTCAGGAAACAGCAGAGGGAACACCCCCCTATCCACATCGATGGAACAGTAGTGGAGAGAGTAGCAAGTTTTAAGGTCCTCGGCATACACATCACAGACAAACTGAATTGGTCCACTCACACAGACAGCATCGTGAAGAAGGCGCAGCAGCGCCTCTTCAACCTCAGGAGGCTGAAGAAATTCGGCTTGTCACCAAAAGCACTCACAAACTTCTACAGATGCACAATCGAGAGCATCCTGGCGGGCTGTATCACCGCCTGGTACAGCAACTGCTCCGCCCTCAACCGTAAGGCTCTCCAGAGGGTAGTGAGGTCTGCACAACGCATCACCGGGGGCATACTACCTGCCCTCCAGGACACCTACACCACCCGATGTTACAGGAAGGCCATAAAGATCATCAAGGACATCAACCACCCGAGCCACTGCCTGTTCACCCCGTTATCATCCAGAAGGCGAGGTCAGTACAGGTGCATCAAAGCTGGGACCGAGAGACTGAAAAACAGCCTCTATCTCAAGGCCATCAGACTGTTAAACAACCACCACTAACATTGAGTGGCTGCTGCCAACACACTGACACTGACTCAACTCCAGCCACTTTAATAATGGGAATTGATGGGAAATTATGTAAATATATCACTAGCCACTTTAAACAATGCTACCTCATATAATGTTACTTACCCTACATTATCCTTCTCATATGCATATGTATATACTGTACTCTATATCATCGACTGCATCCTTATGTAATACATGTATCACTAGCCACTTTAACTATGTGTTATGCACTTGAGTGAGGACCCAAAAGCGGTTTAACAAAAACAGAGTTCTTTAATGACACAGGAAAGACATAGATCCTCTTCAGACGTAAATAATGGCAAAAATAGACAACCCGCAGAGAGGGCGACAAATGAAACATAAAGTCCCTCTGATAAATAACAAGAGAGTCCCCTTCTTAGCAGCAGAGGAGAATAGCTGGGTTAGCGGCGACAGGCTGCAGGTCGCTCTGGGTAGGCGTGGGTCATAGAGGAACAGCATCAGATGAACTGGACACAGTGCAAACGAAAGACAGTTAGCTGAGTACAGGATGCACCTGCCAGGCAGATTCCGACAGGATAGGACAAGGATGAAGCAAACGAGACGATAGCTTGCTTCTGGCATGAGAAGCTCAAACGAGAATCTGACACCGAAAGTAGCAGGAACAGAGAAAGAAATAGAGACCTAATCAGAGGGAAAAAGGGAACAGGTGGGGAAAGGGTGAACGAGGTAGTTAGAGGAGATGAGGAACAGCTGGAGAAGGAGAGAAAGAGAAGGTAACCTAATAAGACCAGCAGAGAGAGACAGAGTGAAGAGAAAGAACAGGAACAAGACATAATAAGACATGACACTATGCCACTTTGTTTACATACTCATCTCATATGTATATACTGTTCTCGACACCATCTACTGTATCTTGCCTATGCTGCTCTGTACCATCACTCATTCATATATCCTTATGTTCATATTCTTTATCCCCTTACACTGTGTATAAGACAGTAGTTTAGGAATTGTTAGTTAGATTACTTGTTGGTTATTACTGCATTGTCAGAACTAGAAGCACAAGCATTTCGCTACACTCGCATTAACATCTGCTAACCATGTGTATGTGACAAATAAAATTTGATTTGATTTGATTTTTACACTTAGTATTAGTTTTTTAGCTACAGTATACATAGCTCCCTGGCATATTACATACAGTGCCTTTTGCCACATTTGGAGAGAGTTTGCTGCACTGAAAGTAAAGGGGCTGAATAATTTTGCACGCCCAATTTTTCAGTTTTTGATTTGTTAAAAAAGTTTGAAATATCCAATAAATGTCGTTCCACTTCATGATTGTGTCCCACTTGTTGATTCTTCACAAAAAAATACAGTTTTATATCTTTATGTTTGAAGCCTGAAATGTGGCAAAAGGTCGCAAAGTTCAAGGGGGCCGAATACTTTCGCAAGGCACTGTAATTTATGAAGTAACATACAAAACATTTTTGGACTCACATTGTTGTGCTCGGCTCACTTGAACAGGAAGGTGGCGCAGCAGTCCTCCAAGTTAACAGTTGTTTTGAGTGTGGCATGTCGTGGAAAATTGCAAGATTAGGTTTTAATAATTGTATTGCATTATAATGGATGTTTTATTCGACAGAATAGATTATTGTGTGTGTGTTCCACTGAGGATAGCACTGACAGAGGAGATTTACGATGTCTTCGAGTGATAAAACCTAAAGAGCATTCCAGATAACATGAGGTAATGGATCTGTGCTATGAAGTACCAGGAACGAGATTAGAATCTCGTTTTAGAGACCAAACTGAGCGATAATTTATAGCGAATGCTATCTGGCTAAGGGATACTCCTTTCTCAAGTAAAAGTCCCTTTGTGAAGAGTTCCTAAGGTTGGTGGTTCGCCATGTAGGCTGAGAGGGGTGTAGCTTGGCTATAAAAGATCTTTGTAATTTCCTCACTTTTCAATGGTTCGTTGAAGATAGCACATCATTGAAAATCAAAAAGGCTATTGCAAAGCTCTTATTAAAAAATATGTAGTTTAAGTATAACTTTGACTGGTGTGTGAAGTTTAACTTGCTCCTCATTTGGTAAAGCAGATAATGCCACCACAGGCACAAAAGAATGTGTTCTTAACTGAGTTGCCTAGTTAAATAAAGGTGAAATTATTTTTAAAAAGAAAGGGAAAAAAAGAGCATGTACACTGATTGTTTAAAGCAAAACTATCAAACCTATCGCTGATGGTGAACCTTAGCTATCGAAATAAAATCTCTTCAGCAGATAGCCTATAGCCAGATCAGAGTTGTCTCTGGTAGCTTACTTTTATTCCAGTAAAATACCATTTTCAACAGCGCATAGTTCACAATAACCAATTAAATTGCAAGGTTGTCACTCAGCTAATAAAGCCTAATATCGCGCAAGCCATTTTAGCATTTAAATGCTGAATGTGCCATGCAGATGTGCAAGATCAGGAAGAGGCCGCCTAGCTCCTGTTGGTCAGCATGCGAACCTGGGTACAGTGCGCAGTTTGACTAGGCTACTGATATTCCCTCCGGTTGTTCGGCATGGAAAATGACTTCTAGATCAATGATTGTCAACAACATTACATGCAGTTTGACACTGAAGGAAAGGACACATCATTTGTCACAAAATATGAGGAATTTTCGGGAAGGTAGAAAGAAAGTAATATATAATGTTAGTGAATTGGTGATTCGTACCGTTTGATTCGATTTTCTGACTGATGCATGTTACATTTTGGATCCGTTTGGGGTCCAAAGCTACTATATATATTTCCCGCAATTTGATTTTGAAATGTTATACAGCCAGAAGCCTTTTTACTCTATCCCAGAGCAGCAGGCTCCAGCGAAACAGGCCCGGGCTGGGCAGACTCTTTCATTACAGGAATCATGAGGATAATGCACTTTGACCAAATCATAGTTTTAGCTGCCAAAAAAATAGAAAACATCCTAACTTGTTAGTGAGGTGACTATGTAATAAATGTTTAGCTCACACTGTGACCAACAACAAAAATTTAACTTGCACAGCCAAGTCAAAAGATCGCAAAATGCAACTAAATGGCCACATTCTGGAGCCCTGCCCCTTGACATACTGTGGCTATATTGTACTCAAAGTTCTGTCATCCAATAACAGCATTGCAACATTACAAAGAGAAAACCTTTACAATTCTACTAATCTTATGCATGCTTTTGATTGGACTAAACAAATAACACTGAAAAGCTATCAATCTCTCCAAAAACTCTTGTCCAGTCCATTTACTAGTAAGATTTTAGTCAGAGATTATTTACTTTCATCTCATTTATCGTCAACCAAAATGAAAAAAACATTTGAACTTAGTAAAAAAAGAAAATTGGGGTCTAAATTTTGGTCAGTTATCGTCTTGTCAATTGACACTGGAAAAATAGCTGTTTGACAAATATTTTTGTTAACTGCGTTCATCCACCTCTGGCCTGCTCGCCTCCCTACCACTGAGGAAGTACAGTTCCCGCTCAGCCCAGTCAAAACTGTTCGCTGCTCTGGCCCCCCAATGGTGGAACAAACTCCCTCACGACGCCAGGACAGCGGAGTCAATCACCACCTTCCGGAGACACCTGAAACCCCACCTCTTCAAGGAATACCTAGGATAGGATAAAGCAATCCTTCTCACCCCCCTTAAATGATTTAGATGCACTATTGTAAAGTGGCTGTTCCACTGATGTCAGAAGGTGAATTCACCAATTTGTAAGTCGCTCTGGATAAGAGCGTCTGCTAAATGACTTAAATGTAAATGTAAATCATGCTTCATTGACAGCATGGCCAGTGTTGAATGTTTATAATTTTAAACTCAGAAAAGAGTCCCTTAATCCCAGATTTGGAATTTACGATTTCCAACTTTTTGTGTAATGTTTATGTCCAATGGCCGATGAGCACGATACGTTTTATTTATAATATCAAATCAAATTGTATTATTCACCTTACAGTGAAATACTCACTTAAATGCCCCTAACCAATAATGCAGTTTGAATCAGAATAAGAAATATAAGGAACAGGTCATTAAAGAGCAGCAGTAAAATAACAATAGCGAGACTATATACAGGGGGTACCGGTACAGAATCAATATGCGGGGGCACCGGTTAGTTGAGGTAATTAAGGTAATAAGCACATGTAGGTAGAGTTAGTAAAGTGACTATACATAGATAATAACAAAGAGTAGCAGCGGTGTAAAATGCGGGGGGGGGCAATGCAAATAGTTTGGGGAGCCATTTGGTTAGATATTCAGGAGGGTTATGGCTTGGGTTTAAAAGCTGTTTAGAAGCCTCTTGGACCTAGACTTGGTGCTCCGGTACTGCTTGCCGTGCGATACCAGAAAGAACAGTCTATGACTAGGGTGGCTGGAGTCTTCAACAATTTTTAGGGCCTTCCTCTGACACCGCCTGGTGTAGAGGTCCTGGATGGCTGGCAGCTTAGCCCCAGTGATGTACTGGGCCGTACGCACTACCATCTGTAGTGCCTTGCGGTCGGAGGCCAAGCGGTTGCCATACCAGGCAGTGATTCAACCAGTCAGGATGCTCTCGATGGTGTAGCTGTAGAACTTTTTGAGGATCTGAGAACCCATGCCAAATCTTTTCAGTCACCTGAAGGGGAATAGGTTTTGTAGTGCCCTCTTCACGACTGTCTTGGTGTACTTGGACCATGTTATTTTGTTGGTGATGTGGACACCAAAGGACTTGAATCTCTCAACCTACTCCACTACATCCCCGTCGATGAGAATGGGGGTGTGCTCGGTCTTCCTTTTCCTGTAGTCCACAATCATCTCCTTTGTCTTGATCACGTTGAGGGAGAGGTTGTTGTCCTGGCACCACACTGCTAGGTCTCTGATCTCCTCCCTATAGGCTGTCTCGTTGTTGTCTGTGATCAGGCCTACTACTGTTGTCATCGGCAAACTTCATGATGGTGTTGAAGCCTAGTAAAATAAAAAAATATATAAAAAACAATTGATGAGCTTTGAGGGTACTATGGTGTTGAACACTGTGCTGTAGTCAATGAATAACATTGTCACATGCAGTAGGTGTTCCTTTTGTCCAGGTGGGAAAGGGCAGTATACAGTGCATCATCTGTGGATTTGTTGGGGCAGTATGCAAATTGGAGTGGGTCTAGGGTTTCTGGGATAATGGTGTTGATGTGAGCCATGACCAGCCTTTCAAAGCACCGCATGGCTACAATTGTGAGTGTTACGGGAGGGGGGGGGGGATAGTCATTCCGGCAGGTTACCTTAGTGATCTTAGGCACAGGGACTATGGTGGTCTGCTAAAAACATGTTAGTATTACAGACTTGGACAGGGGAGGTTGAAAATGTCAGTGAAGACACTTGCCAGTTGGACAGCGCATGCTCGCAGTACACGTCCTGGTAATCCGTCTGGCCCCGCGGCCTTGTGAATGTTGACCTGTTCTGAATGTTGACCTGAGGTCTTACTCACATCGGCTGCGGAGAGCCACTCAGTCCCCTCCTGTACTCTTCATTATTTATTTTTGTATGGCAAGGATTAAAAAGGATTTGCCAGTAGATGGTCAACTGGATTCATGATGATGACTGCTAGCTAAGATTGGGAAACTATGATGTTGACATGATCAGTCCAATTAAAGCTACTGTACATATAACATGATTTGACGTAATGTTATCTCTGGCCAATGACCTTGAGCCTTCTTGGATGGGCACTTCTATAGCAGCAGCCGAATGGTTAGAATTTGCAATGTCTCCTCTTACACTTGGCAGTGACATAAAGTCCCCATGAGTGACAGAACACTTAGCCAATCACGGCGCAACGCTCCGTTTTTTCTGTTGGCTTGCCCTAGCACCACAGAAAGCTCTGAGCTAGGCTGAAACACCTGCATTTTGCGGCTGTCTTACGCAAGAAAACAAATAATAAACCATGTTTGTATGCGAATTTATTAACTCAATGATATATATCATTTTTACAATGTTTGCAAACTGATATGTGACACGTATTAATGCCAAAATAACATTCAAAACAGCCAATGTTTGCTAAAAATGCGGGGTTCAATACTCTGCCCCACCTGCCCTGAATGACGGGTCACCTCTACTCACAGCTGTAATCGCTGCCTGTCACGACTTCCACCGAAGTCGGCTCCTCTCCTAGAAAGACGTCACCGGCTTTCTAGCCATCGCCGCTCCATTTTTTATGTCTATTTGTTTTGTCTTGTTTCCATACACACCTGGTTTTCATGATCTAATCACACTGCATGTATTTAGTCCTCTGTTCCCCACAATGTATTTGTGTGTAATTGTTTATTGTTGTATGGGTATATTCACACGCTAGACTTTTGTTCATGTTCCGTGTTTTGGGCACTTTGATGTCATTTTGTGCTTATTTATTGACTGGAATTAAAATGCGCCTGTTAACTCCACTCTGCTCTCCTGCACCTGACTTCGCCTCCCGTACACACCCGTAACACTGCCAAAGGTGCTTCTACAAAGTATTTGATTTGATTTTAGTTGGATCTCTTTTAGACCACAGTTGGACTAATCTTCCAAGAGTCCTTAAACATTAAAACATTAAAATACAAAAATGCGCAGGTGTGCGTAACGATGGTGACAGTGTGCGCCATAACAAGCAGTCTGATGACCTATAGGCCGGAGAGGGAGCACACGTGACATTGATTCTTCATCTACCATAGTCCAGAACAACTTTCCTAACTTTCCTATCTTAGATGGCCACCAAGATGGCATAGCAGTCAGACGTCCTTTGTCCTCGTCTTGTCGTGTCCCGTATATATACTTTCTTCGCATACCTTTTTATATATATATTTTTTATTTTCCATAAACTCAACTTCAAAACACTCTCCTGCAACCCGCCTCACCAATTTATTTACAAAAAAATAAAGTATTATTTACCTCAAATCTGAAATCCTCCATAGAAGCTAACCAGAAGCTAGCCAGAAGCTAACCAGAAGCTAGCCTGAAGCTAACCAGAAGCTAATCAGAAGCTAGTCAGAAGCTAGCCAGAAGCTAGTTAGCTTCTTTACTGGCTAATGGTTAGTATTCAGCTAACCACTGTTTGTGTACATCAGTTATCCTTTAGCTCAAATCGCCAGTTTTGTACAGTGCAGCTCGGACAGGAACATACCAGACCTATTTTCTCACCATGTCCCCGGATTTCAACCACAAGCTCTGGACATTTACACCTAGATCTCGCAGCTAGCTAGCTGCTATCCGTGTGACTATCGGCTTACGTCGATCCCGGAGCAAACATCAATTATTCCGGAGCTAGCCAGCTGAAGAGTTCCATCAGCCACTTCTGGGCTACAATCACCTATCCGGACCTGTTTTTACTGCCAACGCGGAGCCCCATCGGGCCTTCACAAATGGACTACCGACGTTATCTGCCCGAGGGAGTTATCCAGCTGGCTCCTCCGTCGCGACGTTACCTGAACGCCCATCTAATCGTTAGCTGTCTTATCGGCTGCTATCTGAATAGATCTATCGGACAATTTTATTTTATTTTTTCTTGTGCCTCTATAACTATATCTATTTTTTGCGAATTAGATTGATCCCCTCTACTACACGGAACCCCATTAATCCTACTGACGGAAATGCACAAGGTGGCTAAAAACAGACCTCCATCCTATGCTAGCTTGCTACCGATGACCCGGCTAGCCGTGACCCCAACCAACCTCACTACGAACTGGACCCTTTTGATCACTCGACTAAGCATGCCTCTCCTTAATGTCAATATGCCTTGTCCATTGCTGTTCTGGTTAGTGTTTATTGGCTTATTTCACTGTAGATCCTCTAGTCCTGCTCACTATACCTTATCCAATCTATTAGTTCCACCAACCACACATGCGAAGACATCTCCTGGTTTCAATGATGTTTCTAGAGACAATATCTCTCTCATCATCACTCAATACCTAGGTTTACCTCCACTGTATTCACATCCTACCATACCTTTGTCTGTACATTATACTTGAAGCTATTTCATCGCCCCCAGAAACCTCCTTTTACTCTCTGTTCCAGACGTTCTAGATGACCAATTCTCATTGCTTTTAGCCATACCCTTATCCTACTCCTCCTCTTTTCCTCTGGTGATGTAGAGGTGAATCCAGGCCCTGCAGTGCCTAGCTCCACTCCTATTCCACAAGTGCTCTCTTTTGATGACTTCTGTATCCGTAATAGCCTTGGTTTCATGCATGTTACCATTAGAAGCCTCCTCCCTAAATGTGTTTTATTCACTGCTTTAGCACACTCTGCCAACCCGGATGTTCTAGCTGTGTCTGAATCCTGGCTTAGGAAGACCACCAAAAATTCTGAAATGTTCATCCCTAACTACAACATTTTCAGACTAGATAGAACTGCCAAAGGGGGCAGTGTTGCAATCTACTGCAAAGATAGCCTGCAGATTTCTATCCTACTATCCAGGTCTGTACTCAAACAATTTGAACTTCGACTTTTAAAAATCCACCTCTCTAAAAACAAGTCTCTCACCGTTGCCGCCTGCTACAGACCACCCTCTGCCCCCAGCTGACACCATATGTGAACTGATTGCCCCCATCTATCTTCAGAGCTTGTGCTGCTAGGTGACCTAAACTGGAACATGCTTAACACCCCAGCCTTCCTACAATCTAAGCTTGATGCCCTCAATCTCACACAAATTATCGATGAACCTACCAGGTACCTCCCCAAAGCCGTAAACACGGGCACCCTCATAGATATTATCCTGACCAACTTTCCCTCTAAATACACCTCTGCTGTCTTCAACCAAGATCTCAGCGATCACTACCTCATTGCCTGAATCCATAATGGGTCAGCGGTCAAACGACCTCCACTCATCACTGTCAAACGCTCCCTGAAACACTTCAGCGAGCAGGCCATTCTAATTAACCTGGCCAGGGTATCCTGGAAGGATATTGATCTCATCCCGTCAGTAGAGGATGCCTGTTTTTTTAAAATGCTTTCCTAATCATCTTAAATAAGCATGCCCCATTCAAGAAATTTAGAACCAGGAACAGATATAGCCCTTGGTTCTCCCCAGACCTGACTGCCCTTAACCATCACAAAAACATCCTATGGCATTCTGCATTAGCATTGAACCGCTCCCGTGATATGCAGCTTTTCAGGGAAGCTAGAAACCAATACACACATGCAGTTAGAAAAGCCAAGGCTTTTTCAAGCAGAAATTTGCTTCCTGCAACACTAACTCAAAAAGGTTCTGGGACACTGTAAAGTCCATGGAGAATAAGAACACCTCCTCCCAGCTGCCCACTGCACTGAAGATAGGAAACACTATCACCACTGATAAATCCACTATAATTGAGAATTTCAATAAGCATTTTTCTACGGCTGGCCATGCTTTCCACCTGGCTACCCCTACCCCGGTCAACAGCACTGCACCCCCCACAGCAACTCGCCCAAGCCTTCCCCATTTCTCCTTCTCCCAAATCCAGTCAGCTGATGTTCTGAAAGAGCTGCAAAAACTGGACCCCTACAAATCAGCTGGGCTAGACAATCTGGACGCTTTCTTTCTAAAATGATCTGCCGAAATTGTTGCCACCCCTATTACTAGCCTGTTCAACCTCTTTCGTGTCGTCTGAGATTCCCAAAGATTGGAAAGCAGCTGCGGTCATCCCCCTCTTCAAAGGGGGGGGGGCACTCTTGACCTAAACTGCTACAGACCTATATCTATCCTACCCTGCCTTTCTAAGGTATTCGAAAGCCAAGTCAACAAACAGATTACCGACCATTTCCAATCTCACCATACCTTCTCTGCTAAGCAATCTGGTTTCAGAGCTGGTCATGGGTGCACCTCAGCCACGCTCAAGGTCCTAAACGATATCTTAACCACCATCAATAAGAAACATTACTGTGCAGCCGTATTCATTGATCTGGCCAAGGCTTTTGACTCTGTCAATCACCACATCCTCATCAGCAGACTCGACAGCCTTGGTTTCTCAAATGATTGCCTCGCCTGGTTCACCAACTACTAGAGTTCAGTGTGTCAAATTGTAGGGTCTGTTGTCCGGACCTCTGGCAGTCTCTATGGGGGTGCCACAGGGTTAAATTCTTGGACAGACTCTCTTCTCTGTACACATCAATGATGTCGCTCTTGCTGCTGGTGAGTCTCTGATCCACCTCTATGCAGACGACACCATTCTGTATACTTCTGGCCTTTCTTTGGACACTGTGTTAACTAACCTCGAGGCAAGCTTCAATGCCATACAACTCCCCTTCCGTGGCCTCCAATTGCTCTTAAATACAAGTAAAACTAAATGCATGCTCTTCAACCGATCACTGCCTGCACCTGCCTGCCTGTCCAACATCACTACTCTGGATGGCTCTGACATAGAATACGTGGACAACTACAAATACCTAGGGGTCTGGTTAGACTGTAAACTCTCCTTCCAGACCCACATCAAACATCTCCAATCCAAAGTTAAATGTAGAATTGGCTTCCTATCTCGCAAAACAAAGCATCCTTCACTCATGCTGCCAAACATACCCTTGTAAAACGGACCATCCTACCAATCCTCGACTTTGGCAATGTCATTTACAAAATAGCCTCCAATACCCTACTCAAAAAATTGGATGCAGTCTATCACAGTGCCATCCGTTTTGTCACCAAAGCCCCATATACTACCCACCATTGCGACCTGTACGCTCTCGTTTGCTGGCCCTCGCTTCATACTCGTCTCCAAACCCACTGGCTCCAGGTCATCTACAAGACCCTGCTTGGTAAAGTCCCCCCTTATCTCAGCTCGCTGGTCACCATAGTATCACCCACCTGTAGCACACGCTCCAGCACCACGCTCTGGTCACCCCCAAAACCAATTATTTCTTTGGCCGCCTCTCCTTCCAGTTCTCTGCTGCCAATGAATGGAACGAACTACAAAAATCTCTGAAACTGGAAACACTTATCTCCCTCACTAGCTTTAAGCAACAGCTGTCAGAGCAGCTCACACAGCACCTGTACATAGCCCATCTCTAATGTAGCCCAAACAACTACCTCTTTCCCTACTGTATTTATTTATTTTGCTCCTTTGCACCCCATTATTTTTATTTCTACTTTGCACATTATTCCACTGCAAATCTACCATTCCAGTGTTTTACTTGCTATATTGTATTTACTTCGCCACCATGGCCTTTTTTTGCCTTTACCACCCTTATCTCACCTCATTTGCTCACATCATATATAGACTTGCTTCTACTGTATTATTGACTGTATGTTTGTTTTACTCCATGTGTAACTCTGTGTTGTTGTATGTGTTGACCTGCTTTGCTTTATCTTGTCGCAATTTTCGCAATTGTAAATGAGAACTTGTTCTCAACTTGCCTACCTGGTTAAATAAAGGTGACATAAAAAATAAAAAAATAAAAATGTATTATATATAAATGGTTTTAAAGTACTGTTTGAATTTATATATTGAAAGGTTTCTGGTGTGCTCAGATAAATTATTCAATTTCTTTATTGCTCTAAATCTAAATGTTATTTTGCCTATTTCTCTTGTCTGGATAACACATAGATGGTGGACAATCTATTCCTAGTATTTACTTAATGTCTATCTCGTACCAACTGAATACTGTTGTGAATAGAGTTTGGCCATTTTAAATTGTGTATATTATGAAATAAAATAAGCATGTTTTTTAAATGATCTTGTTAATTGATGACCAACCAAGAGCATTGCACATGACTACAACAGAAGAACCATATCTCCACCTTAAAGCAATCCTTGCTGCTTTGTTCTGTGAAATCTACAGTCTCCTAATTTAACTAGCTGATGCTTTTCCCCAGACCACAGAACAGTAGTTCACATCATGGCCAATTAATGCTAGGGGTTATTTGCTGAAGAATCTTTCCTGGTAAATATTTAGTTATCCTTCTGATCATGCATGCAGTTTTAATATTTATGTTCATAGATTAGTTATTTGAGACGACCATGATAAGCAGTTGTCTAGCTGCACTCCTAGTCGTTTGGTTGCTGCAACTTCCTCAAGTTGTACTCCCCCCATACTTAATTGTATCCCATTATGTGTTGGCCTTTTCCTGGTGGAACAGACCAACATAACTTTTGGTTTTATTGGTGTTTAAAACAAGTTTGTTCCTGCAAACCCACTCCTTGATATTTTCCAAATCTCCTTGTAAAGCTTGCTGTACCTGTTGAACGATTGTCTTGCTGTAGAAAATGTAGTATCATCTGCAAATATCATAACTTGAGTTTCAGATAAGGCACAAGGAAGGTCGTTGGTATATATTAAGTACAGAAGTGGCCCAAGGCAGCTGCCCTGCGGTATTCTACAGTTTAAAGCATGAGGGGAAGAAAATGAACCATAGATATAGGTGGACTGTTTCCTGTCAGTTAGATATGACTGTACCCAATTCAATGCCACCTCTTTAAAACCATAAAGCAATAATTTTGTCAAAATTATTTTATGATCCACTAAATCAAATGCTGCACAAAAATCAAAAAATAGTACACCCACAAACATGCCATTATCCATAGCGTTCAGCTACTGGTCAGTTATGTCAACCAATGCCGTGGTAGTGGAATGGTTTTTGCAATAAGCATGCTGATTGGCTGTAATCAGATCATTCTTTTCCATGTACTCCCATATTGTCTACTCACAATACCCTCTGATATCTTACTGAGTGAAGGGAGTAGACTAATTAGTCGACTATTGGCAGGAGTAATTGGTTCTTTGCTGTCTTTCGGAATAGGACACAGTTTAGCATGCTTCCGTACATTTGCAAGCATCCCCTTTTCCAGTGACCAATTAAATATGTATTTCAGTGGAGCTGCAATCTGGGGAGCAGCATATCGAAGTAAAAAATTGTCCATAAGATCATAACCTGTAGATTTACCATCGGGTAATGACTTCAATAGGTTTAACACCTCTACTAACACCATTTGTAGACTGGTGCTCATAATATGATAATCAATTAATTGGACAATAGCTTGTTTGGAAGAATGGGTGTTTACATTATCGCTCAGTAAAACTGTATTCCATACATTTTTTTATTATTTTTTTCACAATCAATAAAAGCATTTTTGTGAAATAACGTTTCTTTGTTACAATTTCATTTAACTGCATAATTATGTAGTGTTCTATAATTGTGTTGATCAATTTCTAGTTTAGATTTGTGTGCATCTTATTACAGTTCATTGCATGTTTTGAGGGAGCTTTAAGATATATATATCTCAAACACAAGGTTAACTGTTACTTTAACTGTTATATTATACTGTCCAAACAATACATATCATTTACAAATACATTTCTGACTTAGGTTGATTTTTTTTACACAATGGTATCATCTTATTTAGTGACAGATTACAATTATTTTCCCTAAACTATTTAAGCTTAGCAACAGGTATCAAATTATATATGCACATCTTTATTATTTTGTTCTCAAGTTTGTAAAAAGAAAACATAAAATGATACATGACTGATTTCCAAATAAGTCCAACATAATCTTTCTGTTATTTCTTAGAAAACAATCACTCAATGTACAAGTGACTGAAAAGCAAATACAGTACATACACAGATCTCTGTATCTTTGCAGTACATCATGATACAGTCACTACTGGCTTTACTGAGTTTCCGAAGCCGAAAGCAAAATAATATTTGAAGATGTGTTTGAATGTTGTGTCTCTCAGGCCGTATATGAGAGGACTCAGACACCTGGGGAAGATTATGAGGCCTACAAACAGAACATACTGAATATGCATCACTACCACAGGGTCCATGTGCCAGTGAATCAGGGTGTTAATAGTGTTAAAGAGGGTGGAGGAGAGACACAGGCCCAGCTGAATCAGGTGTAGGAGCACTGTTTTGTGGGCCTTACTGGCTGAAGTCTTGCCAGAGGAAGCAGACCTAGCTGTGACCAGGATGGAGATGTACGTGTAGGTAATGATGACACCTACTGTCACAAAATTCAACGTGGTGAGAGCTATGTCTAACTCTATATAAATCTGTTGTGTGTATAGATTGTTCCAGCTGCAGAAAATCTGCATAGTAAAAGGTGTAGACTCAATTGTAACAAACACAAAGACTTCAATGAGAGAGTGTAAGGAGCCCAAGACCCACATCACAGCGATGGCCACATGTGTCCTCCTGCAGGTGGCAATCTGAGCGTGTCTCAGTGGGAAGCAGATGGCCACATACCTCTCCAGTGACATCACAGCCAGGTTGAAAGGGGAGATTATTGCAATGATTCCCGCAGAAGAAGACATAACCATACAAACATAGCTAATTATCTTCAGTCTGGTCACAGCAAGCATATACATCACCATACTCATAGTAAGGTGGAGAGAATCAGTGAAAAGCAAATGGCCAAATAGAATATAGCGAGTGGTTTCCTGAAAGACAGGCTTACTCATCAAGGTGAACAGCATAACACAATTTACATAGAGGAAGAGAAGACATGGTGTCATGTACAGGACAGCCTTCACAGGTACCCCATACAGCCTCTGAAAGGTAGCTCCTGTTGTATTATACATGGTCTCAGAGTGATTCATATCTGTAAAGAAATAACACAGGTTAAGTGTAATATAAGTCCATAAATGCATGATCTAAATTTGCAAACATAAATGTAGCCATACTCTTGATAGGAAACAAAACAGATCAAATCTAAAGATACACTCAAGATGTAATCAACGTACATCATTTTGTAAATGTATTCTTTTAGGATAAGTCTACATTGAGAGAAGAAATCCTAACAATGAGTCAGAGGGTCCCTGTGTTGGTGTTTCTCTGAGTTTCTTGGAGTGAGTGGAGTGAATGGTGGATTTGCCTGTCCTCGTCTTCATATAAAGCGCTCACACAAACACAACATAACACCATCACGTGTCCATCTAGTTACCAATCACAAGACAACAAGGTGATCTGGTCTCTTGGCAACTGCACGTGAGGGTTACAGCACATTGTTCATTGTCAATATTGGATGTGCCCATAAATGTTGTGTGTTTTTCTCCCCCTTTTTTATCATTCCCTCATGCCGCAACAATTGGAAGAGCCTCCTAATTCATGTATCATTATCATGTACTTTTCATTTCGCCCAGCTTGACAAACTGGTAGCCTCCAAGTGAGATACCACTACAGCTCACATCCCACTCTCTTTGAATGACCATAGTCTGTTCTAAGTTTTACCACTTACAGTATATGTTTCTCAAACTAGACACTCTAATGTCCTTGTCCTCTTGCTCAGTTGTGCACCGGGGCCTCCCACTACTCCTTCTATTCTGGTTAGAGCTAGTTTGCGCTGTTCTGTGAAGGGAGTAGTACACAGAGTTCAAATCAAATCAAATCAAATTGTATTTGTCACATACACATGGTTAGCAGATGTTAATGCGAGTGTAGCGAAATGCTTGTGCTTCTAGTTCCGACAATGCAGTAATAACCAACAAGTAATCTAACTAACAATTCCAAAACTAATTTCTTATACACAGTGTAAGGGGATAAATAATATGTACATAAATATATGAATGAGTGATGGTGCAGAGCAGCATAGGCAAGATACAGTAGATGGTATCGAGTACAGTATATACAGTGCCTTGCGAAAGTATTCGGCCCCCTTGAACTTTGCGACCTTTTGCCACATTTCAGGCTTCAAACATAAAGATATAAAACTGTATTTTTTTGTGAAGAATCAACAACAAGTGGGACACAATCATGAAGTGGAGCGACATTTATTGGATATTTCAAACTTTTTTGACAAATCATAAACTGAAAAATTGGGCGTGCAAAATTATTCAGCCCCCTTAAATTAATACTTTGTAGCGCCACCTTTTGCTGCGATTACAGCTGTAAGTCGCTTGGGGTATGTCTCTATCAGTTTTGGACATCGAGAGACTGAAATTTTTTCTCATTCCTCCTTGCAAAACAGCTTGAGCTCAGTGAGGTTGGATGGAGAGCATTTGTGAACAGCAGTTTTCAGTTCTTTCCACAGATGCTCGATTGGATTCAGGTCTGGACTATGACTTGGCCATTCTAACACCTGGATATGTTTATTTTTGAAACATTCCATTGTAGATTTTGCTTTATGTTATGGATCATTGTCTTGTTGGAAGACAAATCTCCGTCCCAGTCTCAGGTCTTTTGCAGACTCCATCAGGTTTTCTTCCAGAATGGTCCTGTATTTGGCTCCATCCATCTTCCCATCAATTTTAACCATCTTCCCTGTCCCTGCTGAAGAAAAGCAGGCCCAAACCATGATGCTGCCACCACCATGTTTGACAGTGGGGATGGTGTGTTCAGTGTGATGAGCTGTGTTGCTTTTACGCCAAACATAACGTTTTGCATTGTTGCCAAAAAGTTCAATTTTGGTTTCATCTGACCAGAGCACCTTCTTCCACATGTTTGGTGTGTCTCCCAGGTGGCTTGTGGCAAACTTTAAACAACACTTTTTATGGATATCTTTAAGAAATGGCTTTCTTCTTGCCACTCTTCCATAAAGGCCAGATTTGTGCAATATACGACTGATTGTTGTCCTATGGACAGAGTCTCCCACCTCAGCTGTAGATCTCTGCAGTTCATCCAGAGTGATCATGAGCCTCTTGGCTGCATCTCTGATCAGTCTTCTCCTTGTATGAGCTGAAAGTTTAGAGGGACGGCCAGGTCTTGGTAGATTTGCAGTGGTCTGATACTCCTTCCATTTCAATATTATCGCTTGCACAGTGCTCCTTGGGATGTTTAAAGCTTGGGAAATCTTTTTGTACCCAAATCCGGCTTCAAACTTCTTCACAACAGTATCTCGGACCTGCCTGGTGTGTTCCTTGTTCTTCATGATGCTCTCTGTGCTTTTAACGGACCTCTGAGACTATCACAGTGCAGGTGCATTTATACGGAGACTTGATTACACACAGGTGGATTGTGTTTATCATCATTAGTCATTTAGGTCAACATTGAATCATTCAGAGATCCTCACTGAACTTCTGGAGAGAGTTTGCTGCACTGAAAGTAAAGGGGCTGAATAATTTTGCACTCCCAATTTTTCCATTTTTGATTTGTTAAAAAAGTTTGAAATATCCAATAAATGTCGTTCCACTTCATGATTGTGTCCCACTTGTTGTTGATTCTTCACAAAAAAATACAGTTTTATATCTTTATGTTTGAAGCCTGAAATGTGGCAAAAGGTCGCAAAGTTCAAGGGGGCCGAATACTTTCGCATAGGCACTGTACATATGAGATGAGTATGTAAACAAAGTGGCATAGTTAAAGTGGCTAGTGATACATGTATTACATAAGGATGCAGTAGATGATATGGAGTACAGTATATACGTATACATATACGTATACATATGAGATGAATAATGTAGGGTATGTAAACATTATATTAGGTAGCAGTAGATGATATGGAGTACAGTATATACGTATACATATGAGATGAATAATGTAGGGTATGTAAACATTATATTAGGTAGCATTGTTTAAAGTGGCTAGTTGTAGGAGATCTTCAGTTTCTTGACAATTTCTCGCATGGAATAGCCGTCATTTCTCAGAACAAGAATATACTGATGAGTTTCAGAAGAAAGTACTTTGTTCCTGGCCATTTTGAGCCTGTAATCGAACACTAAATGCTGATGCTCCAGATACTCAACTAGTCTAAAGAAGGCCAGTTTTATTGTTTCTTTAAACAGCATAACAGTTTTCAGCTGTGCTAACATAATTGCAAAAGCGTTTTCTAATTATCTATTAGCCTTTTAAAATTATAAACTTGGATTAGCTAACACAACGTGCCATTGGAACACAGGAGTGATGGTTGCTGATAATGGGCCTCTGTATGCCTATGTAGATATTCCATTAAAAATCAGCTGTTTCCGGCTACAATAGTCATTTACAACATTAACAATGTCTACACTATATTTCTGATCAATTTGATGTTATTTTAATGGACATTTTCATTTTCTTTTCAAAAACAAGGACATTTCTACGTGACCCCAAACTTTTGAACAGTAGTGTACATTGCTTTGAGACCCGGTTGTGCCTACTTACAACTCCTGCTGTAACACCCCTACCACTCTGTGTAATGTCAACAACATGGCTTTAGGATTGTTTACAATTCTTTCCATTTGGTTGGCAGTAAATTACATTTAAGGTCAGGTGGAAGACAGGATAAGCTAGACAACTGTACCTTTACCAGTGGGTTAAATTATAGCCTTTGGCCTTTGACCACTGATCCCTGACAAGCAAGCATGTTGAAAGATTACAACAAACCATTGTTCCTCCACAGAAATACAGGCGTGATGATACAACAACAGTACCACACTTCAGTACACTTCCATTTACCAACCCAGGCCATTGATTATTAATGTAAGACTATTTGATTTCAGAAAACAAATGCTTTACCATTTTCTTTAACCTTTGACTCTTGTTTTCTCACATAAAGGCAATTAGGATATGTCATTACTGAAGTCATTACAGAAAGTTCATCAATAATTCACAACAGAAAATAAGATTGCAGCACATCCCAGGGACCACATTACTCCTAAGGGAAAGACAAAGCCCACAAACAACAGAAAGCAGACAAACAAGTCAGGGACATTGTACAACACAAATTAACTCATGCTGATATCACTGACATTGACTCAACTTTAGCCTAAAGTCTACACTTCGTGTACTGGACAGATATACAGTGCATTCAGAAAGTATTCAGACCCCTTGACCTTTTCCACATTTTGTTACGTTACACCCAATCTACACGCAACCCATAATGACAAAGCAAAAACAGTTTTCTATTTTATTTTTTCCAAATGTATTAAAAATAATAAACATAAATACCTTATTTACATAAGTATTCAGACACTTCTGAAGACTAGAAATTGAGCTCAGGCCCATCCTGGTTCCATTGATCATCCTTGAGATGTTTTTACAACTTGATTGGACCTTTGCTAAATTCAATTGATTGGAAGGCACATACCTGTCTATATAAGGTCCCACTGTTGTCAAAAAAATAAGCCATGAGGTCGAAGGAATTGTTCATAGAGCTCCGAGACAGAATTGTGTTGAGGCACAGACCAGGGGAAGGGTACCAAAAAGTCTCTGCAGCATTGAAGGTCCCCAAGTACACAGTGGCCCCCATCATTTTTAAATGGAAGAAGTTTGGAACCACCAAGACTCTTCCCAGAGCTGGCCGCCCGGCAAAACTGAGCAATCGGGGAAGAAGGGCCTTGGTCAGGGAGGTTAGTAAGAACTCTGACAGAGCTCCAGATTTCTTCTGTGGATATTGGAGAACCTTCCAGAAGGACAACGATCTCTGCAGCACTCCACCAATCAGACTTTTATGGTAGAGTGGCCAGACGGAAGCCACTTGGAGTTTGCCAAAAGGCACCTAAAAAATAAGATTCTCTGGTCTGATGAAACCAAGATTAAACACTTTGGCCTGAATGCCAAGCGTCACGTCTGGAGGAAACCTGGCACCATCCCTGCTGTGAAGCATGGTGGTGGGATGGTGGTGGGAGCATCATGCTTTGGGGATGTTTATCAGCGGCAGAGACTGGGAGACTAGTCAGGATCGAGGGAAAGATAAGCGGAGCAACGTACAGAGAGATCCTTGATGAAAACCTGCTCAGGAGTGCTCAGGGCCTCAGACTAGGGTGAAGGTTCACCATCCAACAGGACAACGACCCTAAGCACACAGCCAATACAATGCAGGAGTGGAGGAGAAGTGCAGGAGAAGTCTCTGAATGTCCTTGAGTGGCCCAGCCAGAGCCCAGACTTGAACCTGATTGAACATCTCTGGAGAGACCTGAAAATAGCTGTGCAGCAACGCTCCCCATCCAACCTGACAGAGCGTGAGAGGATCTACAGAGAAGAATGGGATAAACTCTCCAAATACAGTTGTGCCGAGCTTGTAGCATCATACCCAAGAAGACTTGAGGCTGTAATTGCTTCCAAAGGTGCATCAACAAAGTACTGAGTAAAGGCTCTGAACACTTATGTAAATGTGATATTTCATTTTTTTTTGCTTTGTCATTATGGGGTATTGTGTGTAAATTGATGGGGGACTATTTAATTCCTTTTAGAATAAGGCTGTAAGTTAACAAAATGTGGGAAAAGTAAAGGGGTCTGAATACCTTCCGAATGCACTGTTTACTTGTGATCCCGAGTGGTGCAGCGGTCAAAGGCACTGCATTTCACTACCGACCCTCGTTCGATTCCAGGCTGTATCACAACCGGTTGTGATTGTGAGTCCCATAGGGCGGCGCACAATTGGCCCAGCACTTTTAGGGTTTGCCGGGGTAGGGCGTCATTGTAAATAAGAATTTGTTCTTAAATTGACTTGCTTACCAGTTAAATAAAGATGAAATAACTAAAAATATATAAAGCCTTTATTAAGGAATAGAAGCTTGGGCCTAAACCCAGAACTATAGAGATATAGTGATACAGTGCCTACGACACTGACATTCATATCTTTATGTTCGATGGCTACTGCGGCTGCTATAGAATTACAGGAGGAGGCTAATTTGTTCATTTTCGATCTGAATATTTTGTATAAAGCTAAGCATTGTATTGTTAGATTATTAGAGAAACCATGGTGGGCCTAAAACAGACTTCCTCCCTCAAGTTCAATTGTCGGAGTTAGTTGGAGCACAAGGGCGCATCACAGGCCTGAAGAAGCAACTGTAAAGTTGAATAATTGCCACACCATAACAAACCTTCACAAACGTTTCTCAACTTTATTCAGGATAATATCAAAAGTAAGTCAAGCCATTGTTTATAGGGAAAATAGGAGCAGAAGAGTGAATGTAAACCAGGGGAAGAAAATGCACTATGCTGCCCTGTGCCCAATGAAAAACCACACAACCCACTCAAAGCAAAAACACAGTTTGACAACCCTCCCCTATTTTGGACCATCCCTGCCCCCCAGTCATTTTCGTCTGTCACTTACTAACATCACTACTGCTCAAAATCTACACAAAACCTGCTGGTTTTACTACTTGTTTGCTATAGAGCTGTGGAGCAAACCAGCAGTGATTTTGTACTAATTGAAGTAGTAATGAGTGATAAATTGGTGACCACTATATTTCCGATTAAAATCATTATATAATTCTCCCTTAATGACTACTGTGTAACTTCTGAGCCTTTGGGTATCTACTACTTAAAACCTGCACATAACAACACAATTCCTACATGTTCACTATTGAATTACTATGTAATGCCTACACATTATTGCTGAACAGTATGCCTACTCAATGCTTATGGAATTACTACTGACATTTGTGTGTTTAGTGTTGTGTCACTACTAATCACAACTAAATTGCTCCTGAATCTTAATTTCATACATAAACCATTTTGAATTACTATTGAAAACTGACACATGTAGTACAGTTTGCCTATTCAAAATCACAATTGACATCTTCTTGTTTCACTACTGTGTCCCTACTACACTAGTGCACAAGTTATTTCCTCAAGATTCGTAACTGTAGTTATATCATCAAACAATACATAATAAGCTTATACTTGTGTTAATCCCTTTGAGTTCATATCTTAGTTAAGTCAAAGCTGAATGATCTTCAGGTCCACTTTTTCTCCACCACGTAACCTTTTAGAAAATAAAGACAAACACAAGAGACAGCCAATTCTAAGCCATTCTCAATCATCTGCTAACATAGGTCACATAAGACAAAACAGAAAAACATTAGATAAACAAAGTTAACCGATTATTTCATTTTTAAAATATTTTTTTGTGTTTTAACCCCTTTTCCTCCCCATTTTCTTGATATCCAATTACGATCTTGTCTCATTGCTTCAACTCACCAACAGGCCCGAGAGAGGCAAAGGTCGCCAAACCGCACTTCTTAACACCCGCCCGCTTAATCAGCAAGCCAGCTGCACCAATGTGTCGGAGGAAACAACGCTCAACTGATGATTAAAGTCACCCTGCAGGCGCCCGGCCCACCACAAGGAGTCACTAGAGCACAATGAGCCAAGTAAAGCACCCCCCGGCCAAACCCTCCCCTAATCCGGATGACGCTGGGCCAATTGTGCGCCACCCTATAGGACTCCCGGTCAAGCCCGGTTATGACACCGCCTGGGATCGAACGTAGGTCTGTAGTGAAGCCTCAAGCACTGCGATGCAGTGCCTTAGAACGCTGCGCCGCTAGGGAGCACCAAACAATGTTAATCTTACCAACAATTGCCTCCATTCTTCTTACGTCGAGGGCCTCCTTTGCATTACATGACATTTACATTACATTTAAGTCATTTAGCAGACGCTCTTATCCAGAGCGACTTACAAATTGGTGAATTCACCTTCTGACATCCAGTGGAACAGCCACTTTACAATAGTGCATCTAAATAATTTAAGGGGGGGGGGGGGGTGAGAAGGATTACTTTATCCTATCCTAGGTATTCCTTGAAGAGGTGGGGTTTCAGGTGTCTCCGGAAGGTGGTGATTGACTCCGCTGTCCTGGCGTCGTGAGGGAGTTTGTTCCACCATTGGGGGGCCGGTCAAAAGAATGGGTAAGTATACCAACATGAATATATTGTACATTTGCACACAAACACAAAACGTGTTTCGTGGACTTCATGAAACAGCAGAGAGCGCACACCCCTATCCACATTGATGAGACCTCAGTAGAGACAACTGCAATGCTCTACTTTCCGGCTACCCGGATATAGCACTAAATAAACTTCAGTTAGTGCTGAATACGGCTGCTAGAATCCTGACTAGAACCATAAAAATTGATCATATTACTCCAGTGCTAGCCTCCCTACACTGGCTTCCTGTCAAGGCAAGGGCTGATTTCAAGGTTTTACTGCTAACCTGCAAAGCATTACATGGGGTTGCTCCTACCTATCTCTCTGATTTGGTCCTGTCGTACATACCTAGACGTACGCTACGGTCACAAGATGGAGGCCTCCTAATTGTCCCTAGAATTTCTAAGCAAACAGCTGGAGGCAGGGCTTTCTCCTATAGAGCTCAATTTTTATGGAATGGTCTGCCTACCCATGTGAGAGACGCAAACTCGGTCTCAACCTTTAAGTCTTTACTGAAGACTCATCTCTTCAGTGGGTCATATGATTGAGTGTAGTCTCGCCCAGGAGTGTGAAGGTAAACGGAAAGGCTCTGGGGCAACGAACCGCCCTTGCTGTCTCTGCCTGGCCCGTTCCCCTCTTTTCATTGGGATTCTCTGCCTCTAACCCTATTACAGGGGCTGAGTCACTGGCTTACTAGGGCTCTTTCATATCGTCCCTAGGAGGGGTGCGTCACTTGAGTGGGTTGAGTCACTGATGTGATCTTCCTGTCTGGGTTGCCGCCCCCCCCCCCCCTGGGTTGTGCCGTGGCCGAGATCTTTGTGGGCTATACTCGGCCTTGTCTCAGGATGGTAAGTTGGTGGTTGAAGATATCCCTCTAGTGGTGTGGGGGCTGTGCTTTGGCAAAGTGGGTGGGGTTATATCCTTCCTGTTTGGCCCTGTCCGGGGGTGTCATCGGATGGGGCCACAGTGTCTCCTGACCCTTCCTGTCTCAGCCTCCAGTATTTATGCTACAGTAGTTTATGTGTCGGGGGGCTAGGGTCAGTTTGTTATATCTGGAGTACTTCTCCTGTCCTATCCGGTGTCCTGTGTGAATTTAAGTATGCTCTCTCTAATTCTCTCTTTCTCTCTTTCTTTCTCTCTCTCGGAGGACCTGAGCCCTAGGACCATGCCTCAGGACTACAGGGCATGATGACTCCTTGCTGTCCCCAGTCCACCTGGCCGTGCTGCTGCTCCAGTTTCAACTGTTCTGCCTGTGATTATTATTATTTGACCATGCTGGTCATTTATGAACATTTGAACATCTTGGCCATGTTCTCTTATAATCTCCACCCGGCACAGCCAGAAGAGGACTGGCCACCCCACATAGCCTGGTTCCTCTCTAGGTTTCTTCCTAGGTTTTGGTCTTTCTAGGGAGTTTTTCCTAGCTACCGTGCTTGTACACCTGCATTGCTTACTGTTTGGGGTTTTAGGCTGGGTTTCTGTACAGCACTTTGAGATATCAGCTGATGTACGAAGGCTATATAAATAAATTTGATTTGATTTGATTTGATGTACGATATTCGAACCAAGTCAAAATAACTATTGAGGTACCTGGCTAGCTCAGTCGGTAGAGCATGAGACTCTTAATCTCAGGGTCGTGGGTTCGAGCCCCACGTTAGGTGGTTATTTTCTCTGCCGAAGCACCAACTGACTTCGCAAACAACCATCTGCTTGGAATTTCGAGCAGGCTTGCCACCCTGCAAAGTTGGTGATACAGAAGGCGATGAATTTGTATTCCATCTCTGCCTGCACTCTATCCTGTCATCTCAATGACATCCCTATTACCTATGAAACGCCCTCCGAAATGGATGGAATAAATGATCATTTTCATGGCAAGAAATAGACAGGCAG
The DNA here is from genome assembly GCF_036934945.1 of Oncorhynchus masou masou. Classification (NCBI taxonomy): domain Eukaryota; kingdom Metazoa; phylum Chordata; class Actinopteri; order Salmoniformes; family Salmonidae; genus Oncorhynchus; species Oncorhynchus masou. The sequence continues at coordinate 100,537,434 of NC_088240.1, read as the reverse complement.
AGGCTTCAAGAAGAATACTTGCTCCTGGTGGGGCTTGAACTCATAACCTTCTCATCTAATTGCTGTATACTGCTGTATAAGTACAACACTCTAACAGATTGCACCACAGGATCCAAAAACTCAATGATCACCATATTTAGCAGAAACTGTGATGTACGATATTCGAAACAAGTCAAAATCACTATAGAGGTACCTGGCTAGCTCAGTCTGTAGAGCATGAGACTCTTAATCTCAGGTTCGTGGGTTCGAGCCCCACGTTAGGTGGTTATTTTCTCTGCCGAAGCACCAACTGACTTCGCAAACAACCATCTGCTTGGAATTTCGAGCAGGCTTGCCACCCTGCAAAGTTGGTGATACAGAAGGCGATGAATTTGTATTCCATCTCTGCCTGCACTCTATCCTGTCATCTCAATGACATCTCTATTACCTATGAAAAGTCCTCCGAAATGGATGGAATAAATGATAATTTTCCGGACAAGAAATAGACAGGCAGAGGATTCAAGAAGAATACTTGCTCCTGGTGGAGCTTGAACTTATAACCTTGTCATCTAATTGCTGTATACTGCTGTATAAGTACAACATGCTAACAGATTGCACCACAGGATCCATCAACAACACTCACTGATCACCATATTTTGCAGAAACTGGGATGTACGATATTCGAACCAAGTCAAAATCACTATTGTGTTACCTGGCTAGCTCAGTCGGTAGAGCATAAGACTCTTAATCTCAGGGTCGTGGGTTCGAGCCCCACGTTAGGTGATTATTTTCTCTGCCGAAGCTCCAACTCACTTCGCAAACAGCCATCCGCTTGGAATTTCGAGCAGGCTTTCCACTCTGCATAGCTGGTGATACAGAAGACTATGAATTTGTATTCTATCTCTGCCTGCACTCTATCCTGTCATCTCAATGACATCCCTAGTACCTATGAAACATCCTCCAAAGTGGATGGAATAAATGATCATTTTCATGGCAAGAAATAGACAGGCAGAGGCTTCAAGAAGAATACTTGCTCCTGGTGGGGCTTGAACTAATAACCTTGTCATCTAATTGCTGTATACTGCTGTATAAGTACAACACTCTAACAGATTGCACCACAGGATCCAACAACAAAACTCAATGATCACCATATTTAGCAGAAACTGTGATGTACGATATTCGAAACAAGTCAAAATCACTATGGAGGTACCTGGCTAGCTCAGTCGGTAGAGCATGAGACTCTTAATCTCAGGGTCGTGGGTTCGAGCCCCACGTTAGGTGATTATTTTCTCTGCTGAACCACCAACTGACTTCGCAAACAACCATCTGCTTGGAATTTCGAGCAGGCTTGCCACCCTGCAAAGTTGGTGATACAGAAGGCGATGAATTTGTATTCTATCTCTGCCTGCACTCTATCCTGTCATCTCAATGACATCCATATTACCTATGAAAAGTCCTCCAAAATGGATGGAATAAATGATAATTTTCAGGGCAAGAAATAGACAGGCAGAGGATTCAAGAAGAATACTTGCTCCTGGTGGAGCTTGAACTCATAACCTTGTCATCTAATTGCTGTATACTGCTGTATAAGTACAACACTCTAACAGATTGCACCACATGATCCATCAACAAAAACTCAATGATCACCATATTTAGCAGAAACTGTGATGTACGATATTCGAACCAAGTCAAAATAACTATGGAGGTACCTGGCTAGCTCAGTCGGTAGAGCATGAGACTCAGGGTCGTGTGTTCGAGCCCCACGTTAGGTGATTATTTTCTCTGCCGAAGCACCAACTCACTTTCCAAACAGCCATCCGCTTGGAATTTCGAGCAGGCTTTCCACTCTGCGTAGCTGATGATACAGAAGACTATGAATTTGTATTCTATCTCTGCCTGCACTCTATCCTGTCATCTCAATGACATCCCTAGTACCTATGAAACGCCCTCCAAAATGGATGGAATAAATGATCATTTTCATGGCAAGAAATAGACAGGCAGAGGCTTCAAGAAGAATACTTGCTCCTGGTGGGGCTTGAACTCATAACCTTGACATCTAATTGCTGTATACTGTTGTATAAGTACAACACTCTAACAGATTGCACCACAGGATCCAACAACAAAAACTCAATGATCACCATATTTAGCAGAAACTGTGATGTACGATATTCGAACCAAGTCAAAATCACTATTGAGGTACCTGGCTAGCTCAGTCGGTAGAGCATGAGACTCTTAATCTCAGGGTCGTGGGTTCGAACCCCACGTTAGGTGATTATTTTCTCTGCCGAAGCACCAACTGACTTCGCAAACAACCATCTGCTTGGAATTTCGAGCAGGCTTGCCACCCCTGCAAAGTTGGTGATACAGAAGACGATGAATTTGTATTCCATCTCATATTGTCATCTCAATGACATCCCTATTACCTATGAAAAGTCCTCCGAAATGGATGGAATAAATGATCATTTTCCGGACAAGAAATAGACAGGCAGAGGATTCAAGAAGAATACTTGCTCCTGGTGGGGCTTGAACTCATAACCTTCTCATCTAATTGCTGTATACTGCTGTATAAGTACAACACTCTAACAGATTGCACCACAGGATCCAAAACAACAACTCAATGATCACCATATTTAGCAGAAACTGTGATGTCGATATTCGAAACAAGTCAAAATCACTAAGAGGTACCTGGCTAGCTCAGTCGGTAGAGCATGAGACTCTTAATTCAGGGTCGTGGGTCGAGCCCCACGTTAGGTGATTATTTTCTCTGCCGAAGCACCAACTGACTTCAAACAACCATCTGCTTGGAATTTCGAGCAGGCTTGCCACCCTGCAAAGCTGGTGACACAGAAGGCGATGAATTTGTATTCCATCTCTGCCTGCACTCTATCCTGTCATCTCAATGACATCCCTATTACCTATGAAAAGTCCTCCGAAGTGGATGGAATAAATGATAATTTTCCGGACAAGAAATAGACAGGCAGAGGATTCAAGAAGAATACTTGCTCCTGGTGGAGCTTGAACTTATAACCTTGTCATCTAATTGCTGTATACTGCTGTATAAGTACAACACGCTAACAGATTGCACCACAGGATCCATCAACAACACTCACTGTTCACCATATTTTGCAGAAACTGGGATGTACGATATTCGAACCAAGTCAAAATCACTATTGAGGTACCTGGCTAGCTCAGTCGGTAGAGCATGAGACTCTTAATCTCAGGGTTCGGGTTCGAGCCCCACGTTAGGTGATTATTTTCTCTGCCGAAGCACCAACTGACTTCGCAAACAACCATCTACCCTGCAAAGCTGGTGATACAGAACAGCCACTCCCTGTCATCTCAATGGCATCCATATTACCTAGAAACGCCCTGGGATGGAATAAATGATAATTTTCGAAATAGGGCAGAGGCTTCAAGAAGAATACTTGCCACCCTGCAAAGTTGGTGATACAGAAGGCTATGAATTTGTATTCCATCTCTGCCTGCACTCTATCCTGTCATCTCAATGACATCCCTATTACCTATGAAAAGTCCTCCAAAATGGATGGAATAAATGATCATTTTCCGGGCAAGAAATAGACAGGCAGAGGCTTCAAGAAGAATACTTGCTCCTGGTGGGGCTTGAACTCATAACCTTGTCATCTAATTGCTGTATACTGCTGTATAAGTACAACACTCTAACAGATTGCACCACAGGATCCAACAACAAAAACTCAATGATCACCATATTTAGCAGAAACTGTGATGTACGATATTCGAAACAAGTCAAAATCACTATAGAGGTACCTGGCTAGCTCAGTCGGTAGAGCATGAGACTCTTAATCTCAGGGTCGTGGGTTCGAACCCCACGTTAGGTGATTAAGTTCTCTGCTGAAGCACCAACTCACTTCGCAAACAGCCATCCGCTTGGAATTTCGAGCAGGCTTTCCACTCTGCGTAGCTGGTGATACAGAAGACGAGGAATTTGTATTCCATCTCTGCCTGCACTCTGTCCTGTCATCTCAATGACATCCCTATTACCTATGAGAAGTCCTCCGAAATGGATGGAATACATGATCATTTTCATGGCAAGAAATAGACAGGCAGAGGCTTCAAGAAGAATACTTGCTCCTGGTGGGGCTTGAACTCATAACCTTGTCATCTAATTGCTGTATACTGCTGTATAAGTACAACACTCTAACAGATTGCACCACAGGATCCAACAACAAAAACTCAATGATCACCATATTTAGCAGAAACTGTGATGTACGATATTCGAAACAAGTCAAAATCACTATAGAGGTACCTGGCTAGCTCAGTCGGTAGAGCATGAGACTCTTAATCTCAGGGTCGTGGGTTCGAGCCCCACGTTAGGTGGTTATTTTCTCTGCCGAAGCACCAACTGACTTCAAACAACCATCTGCTTGGAATTCGATCAGGCTTGCCACCCTGCAAAGTTGGTGATACAGAAGGCGATGAATTTGTATTCCATCTCTGCCTGCACTCTATCCTGTCATCTCAATGACATCCCTATTACCTATGAAAAGTCCTCCGAAGTGGATGGAATAAATGATAACTTTCCGGACAAGAAATAGACAGGCAGAGGATTCAAGAAGAATACTTGCTCCTGGTGGAGCTTGAACTCATAACCTTGTCATCTAATTGCTGTATACTGCTGTATAAGTACAACACGCTAACAGATTGCACCACAGGATCCATCAACAACACTCACTGATCACCATATTTTGCAGAAACTGAGATGTACGATATTCGGACCAAGTCAAAATCACTATTGAGGTACCTGGCTTGCTCAGTCGGTAGAGCATGAGACTCTTAATCTCAGGGTCGTGGGTTCGAGCCCCACTTTAGGTGATTATTTTCTCTGCCGAAGCACCAACTGACTTCGCAAACAACCATCTACTTGGAATTTCGAGCAGGCTTGCCACCCTACAACGTTGGTGATACAGAAGGCGATGAATTTGTATTCCATCTCTGCCTGCACTCTATCCTGTCATCTCAATGACATCCATATTCCTATGAAAAAGTCCTCCGAAATGGATGGAATAAATGATCATTTTCCGACCAGAAATAGACAGGCAGAGGATTCAAGAAGAATACTTGCTCATGGTGGAGCTTGAACTTATAACCTTGTCATCTAATTGCTGTATACTGCTGTATAAGTACAACACGCTAACAGATTGCACCACAGGATCCATCAACAACACTCACTGATCACCATATTTAGCAGAAACTGTGATGTACGATATTCGAACCAAGTCAAAATAACTATTGAGGTACCTAGCTAGCTCAGTCGGTAGAGCATGAGACTCTTAATCTCAGGGTCGTGGTTTCGAGCCCCACGTTAGGTAATTATTTTCTCTGCCGAAGCACCAACTGACTTCGCAAACAACCATCTGCTTGAATTTCTTGCAGGCTTGCCACCCTGCAAAGTTGGTGATACAGAAGGCGATGAATTTGTATTCCATCTCTGCCTGCACTCTATCCTGTCATCTCAATGACATCCCTATTACCTATGAGAAGTCCTCCGAAATGGATGGAATAAATGATAATTTTCCGGACAAGAAATAGACAGGCAGAGGATTCAAGAAGAATACTTGCTCCTGGTGGAGCTTGAACTCATAACCTTGTCATCTAATTGCTGTATACTGCTGTATAAGTACAACACTCTAACAGATTGCACCACAGGATCAAACAACAAAAACTCAATGATCACCATATTTAGCAGAAACTGTGATGTACGATATTCGAAACAAGTCAAAATCACTATAGAGGTACCTGGCTAGCTCAGTCGGTAGAGCATGAGACTCTTAATCTCAGGGTCGTGGGTTCGAGCCCCACGTTAGGTGGTTATTTTCTCTGCCGAAGCACCAACTGACTTCGCAAACAACCATCTGCTTGGAATTCCGATCAGGCTTGCCACCCTGCAAAGTTGGTGATACAGAAGGCGATGAATTTGTATTCCATCTCTGCCTGCACTCTATCCTGTCATCTCAATGACATCCCTATTACCTATGAAAAGTCCTCCGAAGTGGATGGAATAAATGATAACTTTCCGGACAAGAAATAGACAGGCAGAGGATTCAAGAAGAATACTTGCTCCTGGTGGAGCTTGAACTCATAACCTTGTCATCTAATTGCTGTATACTGCTGTATAAGTACAACACGCTAACAGATTGCACCACAGGATCCATCAACAACACTCACTGATCACCATATTTTGCAGAAACTGAGATGTACGATATTCGGACCAAGTCAAAATCACTATTGAGGTACCTGGCTTGCTCAGTCGGTAGAGCATGAGACTCTTAATCTCAGGGTCGTGGGTTCGAGCCCCACTTTAGGTGATTATTTTCTCTGCCGAAGCACCAACTGACTTCGCAAACAACCATCTACTTGGAATTTCGAGCAGGCTTGCCACCCTGCAACGTTGGTGATACAGAAGGCGATGAATTTGTATTCCATCTCTGCCTGCACTCTATCCTGTCATCTCAATGACATCCATATTCCCTATGAAAAGTCCTCCGAAATGGATGGAATAAATGATCATTTTCCGGACCAGAAATAGACAGGCAGAGGATTCAAGAAGAATACTTGCTCATGGTGGAGCTTGAACTTATAACCTTGTCATCTAATTGCTGTATACTGCTGTATAAGTACAACACGCTAACAGATTGCACCACAGGATCCATCAACAACACTCACTGATCACCATATTTAGCAGAAACTGTGATGTACGATATTCGAACCAAGTCAAAATAACTATTGAGGTACCTAGCTAGCTCAGTCGGTAGAGCATGAGACTCTTAATCTCAGGGTCGTGGTTTCGAGCCCCACGTTAGGTAATTATTTTCTCTGCCGAAGCACCAACTGACTTCGCAAACAACCATCTGCTTGGAATTTCTTGCAGGCTTGCCACCCTGCAAAGTTGGTGATACAGAAGGCGATGAATTTGTATTCCATCTCTGCCTGCACTCTATCCTGTCATCTCAATGACATCCCTATTACCTATGAGAAGTCCTCCGAAATGGATGGAATAAATGATAATTTTCCGGACAAGAAATAGACAGGCAGAGGATTCAAGAAGAATACTTGCTCCTGGTGGAGCTTGAACTCATAACCTTGTCATCTAATTGCTGTATACTGCTGTATAAGTACAACACTCTAACAGATTGCACCACAGGATCAAACAACAAAAACTCAATGATCACCATATTTAGCAGAAACTGTGATGTACGATATTCGAAACAAGTCAAAATCACTATAGAGGTACCTGTCTAGCTTAGTCAGTAGGGCATGAGACTCTTAATCTCAGGGTCGTGGGTTCGAGCCCCACGTTAGGTGATTATTTTCTCTGCCGAAGCACCAACTGACTTCGCAAACAACCATCTGCTTGGAATTTCGAGCAGGCTTGCCACCCTGCAAAGTTGGTGATACAGAAGGCGATGAATTTGTATTCCATCTCTGCCTGCACTCTATCCTGTCATCTCAATAACATCCCTAGTACCTATGAAACGTCCTCCAAAATGGATGGAATAAATGATCATTTTCATGGCAAGAAATAGACAGGCAGAGGCTTCAAGAAGAATACTTGCTCCTGGTGGGGCTTGAACTCATAACCTTGTCATCTAATTGCTGTATACTGCTGTATAAGTACAACACGCTAACAGATTGCACCACAGGATCCATCAACAACACTCACTGATCACCATATTTTGCAGAAACTGGGATGTACGATATTCGAACCAAGTCTAAATCACTATTGAGGTACCTGGCAAGCTCAGTCGGTAGAGCATGAGACTCTTAATCTCAGGGTCGTGGGTTCGAGCCCCACGTTAGGTGATTATTTTCTCTGCCGAAGCACCAACTCACTTCGCAAACAGCCATCCGCTTGGAATTTCGAGCAGGCTTGCCACCCTGCAAAGTTGGTGAACAGAAGGCGATGAATTTGTATTCCATCTCTGCCTGCACTCTATCCTGTCATCTCAATGACATCCCTATTACCTATGAAAAGTCCTCCGAAGTGGATGGAATAAATGATAATTTTCCGGACAAGAAATAGACAGGCAGAGGATTCAAGAAGAATACTTGCTCCTGGTGGAGCTTGAACTCATAACCTTGTCATCTAATTGCTGTATACTGCTGTATAAGTACAACACGCTAACAGATTGCACCACAGGATCCATCAACAACACTCACTGATCACCATATTTTGCAGAAACTGGGATGTACGATATTCGAACCAAGTCAAAATCACTATTGAGGTACCTGGCAAGCTCAGTCGGTAGAGCATGAGACTCTTAATCTCAGGGTCGTGGGTTCGAACCCCACCGTTGGGTGATTATTTATTTTCTCTGCCGAAGCACCAACTCACTTCGCAAACAGCCATCAGCTTGGAATTTCGAGCAGAGCGTTCCACTCTGCATAGCTGGTGATACAGAAGACTATGAATTTGTATTCTATCTCTGCCTGCACTCTATCCTGTCATCTCAATGGCATCCATATTACCTATGAAAAGTCCTCCGAAATGGATGGAATAAATGATAATTTTCCGGACAAGGTATAGACAGGCAGAGGCTTCAAGAAGAATACTTGCCACCCTGCAAAGTTGGTGATACAGAAGGCGATTAATTTGTATTCTATCTCTGCCTGCACTCTATCCTGTCATCTCAATGACATCCCTATTACCTATGAAAAGTCCTCCGAAATGGATGGAATAAATGATAATTTTCCGGGCAAGATATAGACAGGCAGAGGTTTCAAGAAGAATACTTGCTCCTGGTGGAGCTTGAACTCATAACCTTGTCATCGAATTGCTGTATACTGCTGTATAAGTACAACACGCTAACAGATTGCACCACAGGATCCATCAACAACACTCACTGATCACCATATTTAGCAGAAACTGGGATGTACAATATTCGAAACAAGTCATAATCACTATAGAGGTACCTGGCTAGCTCAGTCGGTAGAGCATGAGACTCTTAATCTCAGGGTCGTGGGTTCGAGCCCCACGCTAGGTGATTCTTTTCTCTGCCGAAGCACCAACTCACTTCGCAAACAGCCATCCCCTTGGAATTTCGAGCAGGCTTTCCACTCTGTGTAGCTGGTGATACAGAAGACTATGAATTTGTATTCTATCTCTGCCTGCACTCTATCCTGTCATCTCAATGACATCCCTATTACCTATGAAAAGTCCTCCGAAATGGATGGAATAAATGATAATTTTCCGGGCAAGAAATAGACAGGCAGAGGCTTCAAGAAGAATACTTGCTCCTGGTGGAGCTTGAACTCATAACCTTGTCATCGAATTGCTGTATACTGCTGTATAAGTACAACACGCTAACAGATTGCACCACAGGATCCATCAACAACACTCACTGATCACCATATTTAGCAGAAACTGGGATGTACGATATTCGAAACAAGTCATAATCACTATAGAGGTACCTGGCTAGCTCAGTCGGTAGAGCATGAGACTCTTAATCTCAGGGTTGTGGGTTCGAGCCCCACGCTAGGTGATTATTTTCTCTGCTGAAGCACCAACTCACTTCGCAAACAGCCATCCGCTTGGAATTTCGAGCAGGCTTTCCACTCTGCGTAGCTGGTGATACAGAAGACTATGAATTTGTATTCTATCTCTGCCTGCACTCTATCCTGTCATCTCAATGACATCCCTATTACCTATGAAAAGTCCTCCGAAATGGATGGAATAAATGATCATTTTCATGGCAAGAAATAGACAGGCAGAGGCTTCAAGAAGAACACTTGCTCCTGGTGGAGCTTGATCTCATAACCTTGTCATCGAATTGCTGTATACTGCTGTATAAGTACAACACTCTAACAGATTGCACCACAGGATCCATCAACAACACTCACTTATCACCATATTTTGCAGAAACTGGGATGTACGATATTCGAACCAAGTCAAAATAACTATTGAGGTACCTGGCTAGCTCAGTCGGTAGAGCATGAGACTCTTAATCTCAGGGTCGTGGGTTCGAGCCACCACGTTAGGTGGTTATTTTCTCTGCCGAAGCACCAACTGACTTCGCAAACAACCATCCGCTTGGAATTTCGAGCAGGCTTTCCACTCTGCGTAGCTGGTGATACAGAAGACTATGAATTTGTATTCTATCTCTGCCTGCACTCTATCCTGTCATCTCAATGACATCCATATTCCCTATGAAAAGTCCTCCGAAATGGATGGAATAAATGATAATTTTCCGGTCAAGAAATAGACAGGCAGAGGATTCAAGAAGAATACTTGCTCCTGGTGGAGCTTGAACTTATAACCTTGTCATCTAATTGCTGTATACTGCTGTATAAGTACAATACGCTAACAGATTGCACCACAGGATCCATCAACAACACTCACTGATCACCATATTTTGCAGAAACTGGGATGTACGATATTCGAACCAATTCAAAATAATTATTGAGGTACATGGCTAGCTCAGTCGGTAGAGCATGAGACTCTTAATCTCAGGGTCGTGGGTTTGAGCCCCACGTTAGGTGATTATTTTCTCTGCCGAAGCACCAACTGACTTCGCCAACAACCATCTGCTTGGAATTTCGAGCAGGCTTGCCACCCTGCAAAGTTGGTGATACAGAAGGTGATGAATTTGTATTCCATCTCTGCCTGCACTCTATCCTGTCATCTCAATGACATCCATATTCCCTATGAAAAGTCCTCCGAAATGGATGGAATAAATGATAATTTTCCGGACAAGAAATAGACAGGCAGAGGATTCAAGAAGAATACTTGCTCATGGTGGAGCTTGAACTTATAACCTTGTCATCTAATTGCTGTATACTGCTGTATAAGTACAACACGCTAACAGATTGCACCACAGGATCCATCAACAACACTCACTGATCACCATATTTTGCAGAAACTGGGATGTACGATATTCGAACCAAGTCAAAATAACTATTGAGGTACCTGGCTAGCTCAGTCGGTAGAGCATGAGACTCTTAATCTCAGGGTCGTGGGTTCGAGCCACCACGTTAGGTGGTTATTTTCTCTGCCGAAGCACCAACTGACTTCGCAAACAACCATCTGCTTGGAATTTCGAGCAGGCTTGCCACCCTGCAAAGTTGGTGATACAGAAGGCGATGAATTTGTATTCCATCTCTGCCTGCACTCTATCCTGTCATCTCAATGACATCCCTATTACCTATGAGAATTCCTCCGAAATGGATGGAATAAATGATCATTTTCATGGCAAGAAGGTGGGGCTTGAACTCATAACCTTGTCATCTAATTGCTGTATAAGTACAACACTCTAACAGATTGCACCACAGGATCCAACAACAAAAACTCAATGATCACCATATTTAGCAGAAACTTGATGTACGATATTCCAAACAAGTCAAAATCACTATAGAGGTACCTGGCTAGCTCAGTCGGTAGAGCATGAGGCTCTTAATTCAGGGTCGGGTTCGAGCCCCACGTTAGGTGATTATTTTCTGCCGAAGCACCAACTGACTTCGCAAACAACCATCTGCTTGGAATTTCGCTTGCCACCCTGCAAAAAGTTGGTGATACAGAAGGCGATGAATTTGTATTCTCCATCTCTGCCTGCACTCTATCCTGTCATCTCAATGACATCCCTATTACCTATGAGAAGTCCTCCGAAATGGATGGAATAAATTATCATTTTCATGGCAAGAAATAGACAGGCAGAGGCTTCAAGAAGAATACTTGCTCCTGGTGGGGTTTGTACTCATAATATTGTCATCTAATTGCTGCATACTGCTGTATAAGTACAACACTCTAACAGATTGCACCACAGGATCCAACAACAAAAAACTCAATGATCACCATATTTAGCAGAAACTGTGATGTACGATATTAGAAACAAGTCAAAATCACTATAGAGGTACTAGCTAAGCAATCGGTGACATGAGACTCTTAATCTAAGCGTCGTGGGTTGAGCCCCCGTTAGAGTGGTTATTTTCTCTGCTGAAGCACCAACTCACTTCGCAGACAGCCATCCGCTTGGAATTTGAGCAGGCTTTCCACTCTACGTAGCTGGTGATACAGAGAGCGATAATTTGTATTCCATCTCTGCCTGCACTCTACCCTGTCATCTCAATGACATCCTTATTACCTATGAAAAGTCCTCCGAAATGGATGGAATAAATGATAATTTTCCGGACAAGAAATAGACAGGCAGAGGATTCAAGAAGAATACTTGCTCATGGTGGAGC
>NC_088240.1:100461714-100524742 GCF_036934945.1 Oncorhynchus masou masou | reverse complement strand
CTTGAAATTCCACAAGGCAGTGACAAAAGCTTACAGCACCTGGTATTCCCAGGCGGTCTCCCATCAAAAACTAACCAGGCCCGACACTGCTTAGCTTCCGAGATCAGACGAGATCAAGTCGTACTCAGGCCGGTGTGGTCCAAGCAGCAGTTTTATCATTAAACAAGACATATCAGGGATTTTCGAACGCAGTCCCCCACTACCATAAATTATGCAATCGAGATTTCCACATTTGGGAAATTCGCAGGGGTCAGCACAGCCGGAGTGCAATGGCTGAGCCTCGCCCTGGGTGAACTGCCTTCTTGATCACAGTATCTCCCTTGCCAGGTAAGTATGACTTGAATACATCAGTGGAGGGCAACTCTCTCCAGTGCCTTCGGCTGACGGTAACCACTTTGTGTTCTGATAATATCACATCACATCGACCTGCGTTAAATGCCGTTTAGGAATGAACTTGCAGACAGAGTGGTGAAAAAGTAGTTTATTTTGTTTACTAGACTATATCAGTGAAGCACGAGATTCCCATCATGCAACACTGTAGAAAAAAAAACTCCAATGACTTTTTAATATCTTAACCTGTCTGATATCACAAATGTATGCAATGTGACGAAATACAATCACATTCAGACACACACACATACACACACACACAGACAAATGCATGAAACCAATTGATTTATTATCGATAACATCTCACATTCTCTTGAGCTTTTGATTTACTCCGTAAAAGAAGGGTTCTAATTCCACCATGGAAAACACAGGGCCATCAGACATCAGTCCAGTTCCACTCCTCACCAGCATTATTTCCTTTGATCATTTGAACAGGGCGAAGGAGTACCAAGCACACACAAGCTGCATTCAGTAACGATGAGGCTCCCTGACAGCACAAGGAACTTTGATCGTAATAAATTCAGCATCAAATGCTTACTACAAAGCAGTGTTGCTGATGAAATAATGCAAGAGCACACCCCAGTGGACAAAAAGCTTGCAGCATCTGGTATTCCCAGGCAGTCTCCCATCCAAGTACTAACCAGGCCCGATCATGCTTAGCTTCCGAGATCAGGCCTGTTCAGGTTGGTATGGCCGTAAGCAAAGGAAAAAGTCTTGGTACGCCATTTAAAGTCAAAGTGAGTCTGATAAACAGACATTGCATTTTCACCAATTAGACAAGCAGCTTGAACTTTGGGTCACTCAAAAAGTGGAAGAAATTACATATGCTGTAGCCATCACTTTTTAGCACAGATAGTTGGATGAAATACAAACAAACCTTGCTAACATTTCAAAGCGAGGGCACATATTTCAGCCTTGCCAGTGAGAAAAAAAACGGACAAATACAATGACTCCTGACAAATACATCATGAGCAACAGTTTCCCATGCAGCTATCCTACTAGCCAGAATAAATACACAAAAGCTCTGAATGTTGAAATCCTAGTGCATTGTTTTGTGCCGAGGAGGACTAGTGCATGAATGTACAATTTCATATTGGAAGCGCAATGGGGCTGCATTTCGCAACATGATGTTTCCACAAAATGCCAACAATGTTTGGCTCCAGACAAATGTTTCCAACTTTCGATTGGTCCACAATGTCTCTTTCAAAAGTGACTTCAAAGATCTTCATAAGCCTGGTCAGTTGACTCAAGTCTTCCTCAAGCCTGCCGCCAAGCAGCAGTTTTATCATTAAACAAGACATATCAGGGGAGAGCGCGAACGCAGTCCCCCACTACCATAAATTATGCAATCGAGATTTCCACATTTGGGAAATTCGCAGGGGTCAGCACAGCCGGAGTGCAATGGCTGAGCCTCGCCCTGGGTGAACTGCCTTCTTGATCACAGTATCTCCCTTGCCAGTAAGTATGACTTGAATACATCAGTGGAGGGCAACTCTCTCCAGTGCCAACCTTTTCGGCTGACGGTAACCACTTTGTGTTCTGATAATATCACATCACATCGACCTGCGTTAAATGCCGTTTAGGAATGAACTTGCAGACAGAGTGGTGAAAAAGTAGTTTATTTTGTTTACTAGACTATATCAGTGAAGCACGAGATTCCCATCATGCAACACTGTAGAAAAAAATCTCCAATGACTTTTTAATATCTTAACCTGTCTGATATCACAAATGTATGCAATGTGACGAAATACAATCACATTCAGACACACACACATACACACACACACAGACAAATGCATGAAACCAATTGATTTATTATCGATAACATCTCACATTCTCTTGAGCTTTTGATTTACTCCGTAAAAGAAGGGTTCTAATTCCACCATGGAAAACACAGGGCCATCAGACATCAGTCCAGTTCCACTCCTCACCAGCATTATTTCCTTTGATCATTTGAACAGGGCGAAGGAGTACCAAGCACACACAAGCTGCATTCAGTAACGATGTTCTTATTTGTCTCATAAATCAAAGGCTCCCTGACAGCACAAGGAACTTTGATCGTAATAAATTCAGCATCAAATGCTTACTACAAAGCAGTGTTGCTGATGAAATAATGCAAGAGCACACCCCAGTGGACAAAAAGCTTGCAGCATCTGGTATTCCCAGGCAGTCTCCCATCCAAGTACTAACCAGGCCCGATCATGCTTAGCTTCCGAGATCAGGCCTGTTCAGGTTGGTATGGCCGTAAGCAAAGGAAAAAGTCTTGGTACGCCATTTAAAGTCAAAGTGAGTCTGATAAACAGACATTGCATTTTCACCAATTAGACAAGCAGCTTGAACTTTGGGTCACTCAAAAAGTGGAAGAAATTACATATGCTGTAGCCATCACTTTTTAGCACAGATAGTTGGATGAAATACAAACAAACCTTGCTAACATTTCAAAGCGAGGGCACATATTTCAGCCTTGCCAGTGAGAAAAAACGGACAAATACAATGACTCCTGACAAATACATCATGAGCAACAGTTTCCCATGCAGCTATCCTACTAGCCAGAATAAATACACAAAAGCTCTGAATGTTGAAATCCTAGTGCATTGTTCTGTGCCGAGGAGGACTAGTGCATGAATGGACAATTTCATATTGGAAGCGCAATGGGGCTGCATTTCGCAACATGATGTTTCCACAAAATGCCAACAATGTTTGGCTCCAGACAAATGTTTCCAACTTTCGATTGGTCCACAATGTCTCTTTCAAAAGTGACTTCAAAGATCTTCATAAGCCTGGTCAGTTGACTCAAGTCTTCCTCAAGCCTGCCGCCAAGCAGCAGTTTTATCATTAAACAAGACATATCAGGGGAGAGCGCGAACGCAGTCCCCCACTACCATAAATTATGCAATCGAGATTTCCACATTTGGGAAATTCGCAGGGGTCAGCACAGCCGGAGTGCAATGGCTGAGCCTCGCCCTGGGTGAACTGCCTTCTTGATCACAGTATCTCCCTTGCCAGGTAAGTATGACTTGAATACATCAGTGGAGGGCAACTCTCTCCAGTGCCAACCTTTTCGGCTGACGGTAACCACTTTGTGTTCTGATAATATCACATCACATCGACCTGCGTTAAATGCCGTTTAGGAATGAACTTGCAGACAGAGTGGTGAAAAAGTAGTTTATTTTGTTTACTAGACTATATCAGTGAAGCACGAGATTCCCATCATGCAACACTGTAGAAAAAAATCTCCAATGACTTTTTAATATCTTAACCTGTCTGATATCACAAATGTATGCAATGTGACGAAATACAATCACATTCAGACACACACACATACACACACACACAGACAAATGCATGAAACCAATTGATTTATTATCGATAACATCTCACATTCTCTTGAGCTTTTGATTTACTCCGTAAAAGAAGGGTTCTAATTCCACCATGGAAAACACAGGGCCATCAGACATCAGTCCAGTTCCACTCCTCACCAGCATTATTTCCTTTGATCATTTGAACAGGGCGAAGGAGTACCAAGCACACACAAGCTGCATTCAGTAACGATGTTCTTATTTGTCTCATAAATCAAAGGCTCCCTGACAGCACAAGGAACTTTGATCGTAATAAATTCAGCATCAAATGCTTACTACAAAGCAGTGTTGCTGATGAAATAATGCAAGAGCACACCCCAGTGGACAAAAAGCTTGCAGCATCTGGTATTCCCAGGCAGTCTCCCATCCAAGTACTAACCAGGCCCGATCATGCTTAGCTTCCGAGATCAGGCCTGTTCAGGTTGGTATGGCCGTAAGCAAAGGAAAAAGTCTTGGTACGCCATTTAAAGTCAAAGTGAGTCTGATAAACAGACATTGCATTTTCACCAATTAGACAAGCAGCTTGAACTTTGGGTCACTCAAAAAGTGGAAGAAATTACATATGCTGTAGCCATCACTTTTTAGCACAGATAGTTGGATGAAATACAAACAAACCTTGCTAACATTTCAAAGCGAGGGCACATATTTCAGCCTTGCCAGTGAGAAAAAACGGACAAATACAATGACTCCTGACAAATACATCATGAGCAACAGTTTCCCATGCAGCTATCCTACTAGCCAGAATAAATACACAAAAGCTCTGAATGTTGAAATCCTAGTGCATTGTTCTGTGCCGAGGAGGACTAGTGCATGAATGGACAATTTCATATTGGAAGCGCAATGGGGCTGCATTTCGCAACATGATGTTTCCACAAAATGCCAACAATGTTTGGCTCCAGACAAATGTTTCCAACTTTCGATTGGTCCACAATGTCTCTTTCAAAAGTGACTTCAAAGATCTTCATAAGCCTGGTCAGTTGACTCAAGTCTTCCTCAAGCCTGCCGCCAAGCAGCAGTTTTATCATTAAACAAGACATATCAGGGGAGAGCGCGAACGCAGTCCCCCACTACCATAAATTATGCAATCGAGATTTCCACATTTGGGAAATTCGCAGGGGTCAGCACAGCCGGAGTGCAATGGCTGAGCCTCGCCCTGGGTGAACTGCCTTCTTGATCACAGTATCTCCCTTGCCAGGTAAGTATGACTTGAATACATCAGTGGAGGGCAACTCTCTCCAGTGCCAACCTTTTCGGCTGACGGTAACCACTTTGTGTTCTGATAATATCACATCACATCGACCTGCGTTAAATGCCGTTTAGGAATGAACTTGCAGACAGAGTGGTGAAAAAGTAGTTTATTTTGTTTACTAGACTATATCAGTGAAGCACGAGATTCCCATCATGCAACACTGTAGAAAAAAAAAAAAAATCTCCAATGACTTTTTAATATCTTAACCTGTCTGATATCACAAATGTATGCAATGTGACGAAATACAATCACATTCAGACACACACACATACACACACACACAGACAAATGCATGAAACCAATTGATTTATTATCGATAACATCTCACATTCTCTTGAGCTTTTGATTTACTCCGTAAGAAGAAGGGTTCTAATTCCACCATGGAAAACACAGGGCCATCAGACATCAGTCCAGTTCCACTCCTCACCAGCATTATTTCCTTTGATCATTTGAACAGGGCGAAGGAGTACCAAGCACACACAAGCTGCATTCAGTAACGATGTTCTTATTTGTCTCATAAATCAAAGGCTCCCTGACAGCACAAGGAACTTTGATCGTAATAAATTCAGCATCAAATGCTTACTACAAAGCAGTGTTGCTGATGAAATAATGCAAGAGCACACCCCAGTGGACAAAAAGCTTGCAGCATCTGGTATTCCCAGGCAGTCTCCCATCCAAGTACTAACCAGGCCCGATCATGCTTAGCTTCCGAGATCAGGCCTGTTCAGGTTGGTATGGCCGTAAGCAAAGGAAAAAGTCTTGGTACGCCATTTAAAGTCAAAGTGAGTCTGATAAACAGACATTGCATTTTCACCAATTAGACAAGCAGCTTGAACTTTGGGTCACTCAAAAAGTGGAAGAAATTACATATGCTGTAGCCATCACTTTTTAGCACAGATAGTTGGATGAAATACAAACAAACCTTGCTAACATTTCAAAGCGAGGGCACATATTTCAGCCTTGCCAGTGAGAAAAAACGGACAAATACAATGACTCCTGACAAATACATCATGAGCAACAGTTTCCCATGCAGCTATCCTACTAGCCAGAATAAATACACAAAAGCTCTGAATGTTGAAATCCTAGTGCATTGTTCTGTGCCGAGGAGGACTAGTGCATGAATGGACAATTTCATATTGGAAGCGCAATGGGGCTGCATTTCGCAACATGATGTTTCCACAAAATGCCAACAATGTTTGGCTCCAGACAAATGTTTCCAACTTTCGATTGGTCCACAATGTCTCTTTCAAAAGTGACTTCAAAGATCTTCATAAGCCTGGTCAGTTGACTCAAGTCTTCCTCAAGCCTGCCGCCAAGCAGCAGTTTTATCATTAAACAAGACATATCAGGGGAGAGCGCGAACGCAGTCCCCCACTACCATAAATTATGCAATCGAGATTTCCACATTTGGGAAATTCGCAGGGGTCAGCACAGCCGGAGTGCAATGGCTGAGCCTCGCCCTGGGTGAACTGCCTTCTTGATCACAGTATCTCCCTTGCCAGGTAAGTATGACTTGAATACATCAGTGGAGGGCAACTCTCTCCAGTGCCAACCTTTTCGGCTGACGGTAACCACTTTGTGTTCTGATAATATCACATCACATCGACCTGCGTTAAATGCCGTTTAGGAATGAACTTGCAGACAGAGTGGTGAAAAAGTAGTTTATTTTGTTTACTAGACTATATCAGTGAAGCACGAGATTCCCATCATGCAACACTGTAGAAAAAAAATCTCCAATGACTTTTTAATATCTTAACCTGTCTGATATCACAAATGTATGCAATGTGACGAAATACAATCACATTCAGACACACACACATACACACACACACAGACAAATGCATGAAACCAATTGATTTATTATCGATAACATCTCACATTCTCTTGAGCTTTTGATTTACTCCGTAAAAGAAGGGTTCTAATTCCACCATGGAAAACACAGGGCCATCAGACATCAGTCCAGTTCCACTCCTCACCAGCATTATTTCCTTTGATCATTTGAACAGGGCGAAGGAGTACCAAGCACACACAAGCTGCATTCAGTAACGATGTTCTTATTTGTCTCATAAATCAAAGGCTCCCTGACAGCACAAGGAACTTTGATCGTAATAAATTCAGCATCAAATGCTTACTACAAAGCAGTGTTGCTGATGAAATAATGCAAGAGCACACCCCAGTGGACAAAAAGCTTGCAGCATCTGGTATTCCCAGGCAGTCTCCCATCCAAGTACTAACCAGGCCCGATCATGCTTAGCTTCCGAGATCAGGCCTGTTCAGGTTGGTATGGCCGTAAGCAAAGGAAAAAGTCTTGGTACGCCATTTAAAGTCAAAGTGAGTCTGATAAACAGACATTGCATTTTCACCAATTAGACAAGCAGCTTGAACTTTGGGTCACTCAAAAAGTGGAAGAAATTACATATGCTGTAGCCATCACTTTTTAGCACAGATAGTTGGATGAAATACAAACAAACCTTGCTAACATTTCAAAGCGAGGGCACATATTTCAGCCTTGCCAGTGAGAAAAAACGGACAAATACAATGACTCCTGACAAATACATCATGAGCAACAGTTTCCCATGCAGCTATCCTACTAGCCAGAATAAATACACAAAAGCTCTGAATGTTGAAATCCTAGTGCATTGTTCTGTGCCGAGGAGGACTAGTGCATGAATGGACAATTTCATATTGGAAGCGCAATGGGGCTGCATTTCGCAACATGATGTTTCCACAAAATGCCAACAATGTTTGGCTCCAGACAAATGTTTCCAACTTTCGATTGGTCCACAATGTCTCTTTCAAAAGTGACTTCAAAGATCTTCATAAGCCTGGTCAGTTGACTCAAGTCTTCCTCAAGCCTGCCGCCAAGCAGCAGTTTTATCATTAAACAAGACATATCAGGGGAGAGCGCGAACGCAGTCCCCCACTACCATAAATTATGCAATCGAGATTTCCACATTTGGGAAATTCGCAGGGGTCAGCACAGCCGGAGTGCAATGGCTGAGCCTCGCCCTGGGTGAACTGCCTTCTTGATCACAGTATCTCCCTTGCCAGGTAAGTATGACTTGAATACATCAGTGGAGGGCAACTCTCTCCAGTGCCAACCTTTTCGGCTGACGGTAACCACTTTGTGTTCTGATAATATCACATCACATCGACCTGCGTTAAATGCCGTTTAGGAATGAACTTGCAGACAGAGTGGTGAAAAAGTAGTTTATTTTGTTTACTAGACTATATCAGTGAAGCACGAGATTCCCATCATGCAACACTGTAGAAAAAAAATCTCCAATGACTTTTTAATATCTTAACCTGTCTGATATCACAAATGTATGCAATGTGACGAAATACAATCACATTCAGACACACACACATACACACACACACAGACAAATGCATGAAACCAATTGATTTATTATCGATAACATCTCACATTCTCTTGAGCTTTTGATTTACTCCGTAAAAGAAGGGTTCTAATTCCACCATGGAAAACACAGGGCCATCAGACATCAGTCCAGTTCCACTCCTCACCAGCATTATTTCCTTTGATCATTTGAACAGGGCGAAGGAGTACCAAGCACACACAAGCTGCATTCAGTAACGATGTTCTTATTTGTCTCATAAATCAAAGGCTCCCTGACAGCACAAGGAACTTTGATCGTAATAAATTCAGCATCAAATGCTTACTACAAAGCAGTGTTGCTGATGAAATAATGCAAGAGCACACCCCAGTGGACAAAAAGCTTGCAGCATCTGGTATTCCCAGGCAGTCTCCCATCCAAGTACTAACCAGGCCCGATCATGCTTAGCTTCCGAGATCAGGCCTGTTCAGGTTGGTATGGCCGTAAGCAAAGGAAAAAGTCTTGGTACGCCATTTAAAGTCAAAGTGAGTCTGATAAACAGACATTGCATTTTCACCAATTAGACAAGCAGCTTGAACTTTGGGTCACTCAAAAAGTGGAAGAAATTACATATGCTGTAGCCATCACTTTTTAGCACAGATAGTTGGATGAAATACAAACAAACCTTGCTAACATTTCAAAGCGAGGGCACATATTTCAGCCTTGCCAGTGAGAAAAAACGGACAAATACAATGACTCCTGACAAATACATCATGAGCAACAGTTTCCCATGCAGCTATCCTACTAGCCAGAATAAATACACAAAAGCTCTGAATGTTGAAATCCTAGTGCATTGTTCTGTGCCGAGGAGGACTAGTGCATGAATGGACAATTTCATATTGGAAGCGCAATGGGGCTGCATTTCGCAACATGATGTTTCCACAAAATGCCAACAATGTTTGGCTCCAGACAAATGTTTCCAACTTTCGATTGGTCCACAATGTCTCTTTCAAAAGTGACTTCAAAGATCTTCATAAGCCTGGTCAGTTGACTCAAGTCTTCCTCAAGCCTGCCGCCAAGCAGCAGTTTTATCATTAAACAAGACATATCAGGGGAGAGCGCGAACGCAGTCCCCCACTACCATAAATTATGCAATCGAGATTTCCACATTTGGGAAATTCGCAGGGGTCAGCACAGCCGGAGTGCAATGGCTGAGCCTCGCCCTGGGTGAACTGCCTTCTTGATCACAGTATCTCCCTTGCCAGGTAAGTATGACTTGAATACATCAGTGGAGGGCAACTCTCTCCAGTGCCAACCTTTTCGGCTGACGGTAACCACTTTGTGTTCTGATAATATCACATCACATCGACCTGCGTTAAATGCCGTTTAGGAATGAACTTGCAGACAGAGTGGTGAAAAAGTAGTTTATTTTGTTTACTAGACTATATCAGTGAAGCACGAGATTCCCATCATGCAACACTGTAGAAAAAAAAAATCTCCAATGACTTTTTAATATCTTAACCTGTCTGATATCACAAATGTATGCAATGTGACGAAATACAATCACATTCAGACACACACACATACACACACACACAGACAAATGCATGAAACCAATTGATTTATTATCGATAACATCTCACATTCTCTTGAGCTTTTGATTTACTCCGTAAAAGAAGGGTTCTAATTCCACCATGGAAAACACAGGGCCATCAGACATCAGTCCAGTTCCACTCCTCACCAGCATTATTTCCTTTGATCATTTGAACAGGGCGAAGGAGTACCAAGCACACACAAGCTGCATTCAGTAACGATGTTCTTATTTGTCTCATAAATCAAAGGCTCCCTGACAGCACAAGGAACTTTGATCGTAATAAATTCAGCATCAAATGCTTACTACAAAGCAGTGTTGCTGATGAAATAATGCAAGAGCACACCCCAGTGGACAAAAAGCTTGCAGCATCTGGTATTCCCAGGCAGTCTCCCATCCAAGTACTAACCAGGCCCGATCATGCTTAGCTTCCGAGATCAGGCCTGTTCAGGTTGGTATGGCCGTAAGCAAAGGAAAAAGTCTTGGTACGCCATTTAAAGTCAAAGTGAGTCTGATAAACAGACATTGCATTTTCACCAATTAGACAAGCAGCTTGAACTTTGGGTCACTCAAAAAGTGGAAGAAATTACATATGCTGTAGCCATCACTTTTTAGCACAGATAGTTGGATGAAATACAAACAAACCTTGCTAACATTTCAAAGCGAGGGCACATATTTCAGCCTTGCCAGTGAGAAAAAACGGACAAATACAATGACTCCTGACAAATACATCATGAGCAACAGTTTCCCATGCAGCTATCCTACTAGCCAGAATAAATACACAAAAGCTCTGAATGTTGAAATCCTAGTGCATTGTTCTGTGCCGAGGAGGACTAGTGCATGAATGGACAATTTCATATTGGAAGCGCAATGGGGCTGCATTTCGCAACATGATGTTTCCACAAAATGCCAACAATGTTTGGCTCCAGACAAATGTTTCCAACTTTCGATTGGTCCACAATGTCTCTTTCAAAAGTGACTTCAAAGATCTTCATAAGCCTGGTCAGTTGACTCAAGTCTTCCTCAAGCCTGCCGCCAAGCAGCAGTTTTATCATTAAACAAGACATATCAGGGGAGAGCGCGAACGCAGTCCCCCACTACCATAAATTATGCAATCGAGATTTCCACATTTGGGAAATTCGCAGGGGTCAGCACAGCCGGAGTGCAATGGCTGAGCCTCGCCCTGGGTGAACTGCCTTCTTGATCACAGTATCTCCCTTGCCAGGTAAGTATGACTTGAATACATCAGTGGAGGGCAACTCTCTCCAGTGCCAACCTTTTCGGCTGACGGTAACCACTTTGTGTTCTGATAATATCACATCACATCGACCTGCGTTAAATGCCGTTTACACTGTAGAAAAAAAATCTCCAATGACTTTTTAATATCTTAACCCAGGGGTGTCAAAGTCAAATGGACGGAGGGCCAAATAAAAAATTTAGCTACAAGCCGAGGGCCGGACTGTTCGAATGTTCATTGAAAATTTTTTAAATGACGCATATAGTCTAGTGAACCTAATTGAACCTACTGAAAACCTAACAAATATATTCCAATATGATCAGATAAATAAAGCAATATTTTCTTATGGCTCTGTCAGTAATCTTTAATTTTCAACAGACACAAAAGACAAATTTCCTTTATATAAAAATCCCCATAACATGAACATTAAATGAAAGAAACCGGTATTCAAGGCACCATCAGTAGCCTATATTTTCTATTTTAGCAAAAGTGGGCTAAATTTACTTCAAAGAAAAAAACAATAATAGCAATTTTCTATCATCCACTCAACTGAAATATTTTTAAAATATAATTGGATTGAAATACAATAAAATAAAGTGCAAAAATCTATTAATCAAAAACAACACTTTGTTTAAGGAGAAGTAACATGCAGTGAAAACAAATATTAAACTTTAACTTTTAAACTTGAACTGAGTAAAAACTCTAAATATGTGATTGCACAGTAATGTTCACTTGTTTGAGGTTGAGGGTGATACTTGGTGGTGTCCCATCTTTTCCACAAGTTCATCAATGTTCGGGGTAAGGCTCTGAGCTGAGGAAATCCTCAGAATTGAGTGGAGGTGTTCAGCAGTAAGTCGACTTCTGTGTGATGTTTTGTTCAGGTTCATCAAAGAAAAAGTTGTTCACACAGGTATGTGCTGCCAAACATAGACAACGTTTGAGCAGCCTGGATGCGCAGCTGGGGCATTGTGTCGGGGAGGAAACGGGCGAACTCCGCAGCACCCACTGCCGCATATTTTGCCCTCAGTGCATCATTGCATTGGAGGTCAATCAACTCCATTTGGAGGTTTGGTGGTGAGCTTTCCACGTCAACAGCAAATGGGTTACCGAGCAGTTCCAACCTGCTTTTTTGTGCTTCAAAGTCAGCAAATCGGCGTCGAAAGTGATTCAAACCTTTGGCTCTGATAAAGTTAACTGTGCGCGTGATGATGCTCATTACATGCTCCATTTTCAAGGCTTTACCGCACAACGCTTCCTGGTGTATGATACAATGATAAGCTGTCAGCTCACCTGTCGCGTTTTCCTCTTGCATCTTTTCCCGTATCTTCGCCACCAGTCCGCTCCTGTGTCCACACATCGCAGGTGCTCCGTCGGTTGTCAAACCCACGAGTTTTTCCCAAGGCAGCTCCATCTCATTTACACATCTTGACACCTCTTCATACAAATCATGCCCCGTAGTTGTGCCATGCATAGGACGTAAAGCCAAAAACTCCTCTGTCACGCTTAGGCTGGAGTCCACTCCGCGGATGAAAATTGACAACTGGGCAATGTCAGAAATGTCGGTGCTCTCATCCACAGCCAAGGAATATGCAATGAAATCTTTTCCCTTTTTCACAAGCTGCTCTTTTAGATTGATGGACAACTGGTCTACTCTCTCGGCAATGGTGTTTCTGCTCAGACTCACATTTAAAAAGAGTTGCCTTTTTTCTGGGCAAACTTCGTCACAAACTTTAATCATGCAGTTTTTGATGAAATCCCCTCCGTAAATGGCCGGGCTGATTTAGCGATCTCTTCTGCCAAAATAAAACTGGCCTTGACAGCAGCCTGGCCTTGTGATTTGGCTTTTTTGAACAGAGCCTGTCGAGATTTGAGGCCTCGTTTTAATTCCTCTGCCTTTTGTAGCCTTTGTTCCATGTCCATATTCTTGTTTTTGTCCGCGTGTTTCGTTTCATAATGTCGTCTCAGATTATACTCTTTCAGTACCGCCACACTTTCTCCACACAGAAGACACACAGGTTTTCCAGCTACCTCCGTGAACATATACTCCGACTCCCACCTTGTTTGAAACCCCGGTTCTCAGTGTCCACCTTCCGTTTTGCCATTTTTGATGGGTACAGATTGCACCACATGATCCATCAACAAAAACTCAATGATCACCATATTTAGCAGAAACTGTGATGTACGATATTCGAACCAAGTCAAAACAACTATGGAGGTACCTGGCTAGCTCAGTCGGTAGAGCATGAGACTCTTAATCTCAGGGTCGTGGGTTCGAGCCCCACGTTAGGTGATTATTTTCTCTGCTGAAGCACCAACTCACTTCGCAAACAGCCATCCGCTTGGAATTTTGAGCAGGCTTTCCACTCTGCGTAGCTGGTGATACAGAAGACTATGAATTTTTATTCTATCTCTGCCTGCACTCTATCCTGTCATCTCAATGACATCCATATTCCCTATGAAAAGTCCTCCGAAATGGATGGAATAAATGATAATTTTCCGGACAAGAAATAGACAGGCAGAGGATTCAAGAAGAATACTTGCTCCTGGTGGAGCTTGAACTTATAACCTTGTCATCTAATTGCTGTATACTGCTGTATAAGTACAACACGCTAACAGATTGCACCACAGGATCCATCAACAACACTCACTGATCACCATATTTTGCAGAAACTGGGATGTACGATATTCGAACCAAGTCAAAATCACTATTGTGTTACCTGGCTAGCTCAGTCGGTAGAGCATAAGACTCTTAATCTCAGGGTTGTGGGTTCGAGCCCCACGTTAGGTGATTATTTTCTCTGCCGAAGCACCAACTCACTTCGCAAACAGCCATCCGCTTGGAATTTCGAGCAGGCTTTCCACTCTGCATAGCTGGTGATACAGAAGACGATGAATTTGTATTCTATCTCTGCCTGCACTCTATCCTGTCATCTCAATGACATCCCTAGTACCTATGAAACGTCCTCCAAAATGGATGGAATAAATGATCATTTTCATGGCAAGAAATAGACAGGCAGAGGCTTCAAGAAGAATACTTGCTCCTGGTGGGGCTTGAACTCATAACCTTGTCATCTAATTGCTGTATACTGCTGTATAAGTACAACACTCTAACAGATTGCACCACAGGATCCAACAACAAAAACTCAATGATCACCATATTTAGCAGAAACTGTGATGTACGATATTCGGAAACAAGTCAAAATCACTATAGAGGTACCTGGCTAGCTCAGTCGGTAGAGCATGAGACTCTTAATCTCAGGGTTGTGGGTTCGAGCCCCACGTTAGGTGGTTATTTTCTCTGCCGAAGCACCAACTGACTTCGCAAACAACCATCTGCTTGGAATTTCGAGCAGGCTTTCCACCCTGCAAAGTTGGTGATACAGAAGGCGATGAATTTGTATTCCATCTCTGCCTGCACTTTATCCTGTCATCTCAATGACATCCCTATTACCTATGAAAAGTCCTCCGAAATGGATGGAATAAATGATCATTTTCATGGCAAGAAATAGACAGGCAGAGGCTTCAAGAAGAATACTTGCTCCTGGTGGGGCTTGAACTCATAACCTTGTCATCTAATTGCTGTATACTGCTGTATAAGTACAACACTCTAACAGATTGCACCACAGGATCCAAAAACTCAATGATCACCATATTTAGCAGAAACTGTGATGTACGATATTCGAAACAAGTCAAAATCACTATAGAGGTACCTGGCTAGCTCAGTCGGTAGAGCATGAGACTCTTAATCTCAGGGTCGTGGGTTCGAGCCCCACGTTAGGTGATTATTTTCTCTGCCGAAGCACCAACTCACTTCGCAAACAGCCATCCGCTTGGAATTTCGAGCAGGCTTCCACTCTGCAAAGCTGGTGATACAGAAGACTATGAATTTGTATTCTATCTCTGCCTGCACTCTATCCTGTCATCTCAATGACATCCCTATTACCTATGAAAAGTCCTCCGAAATGGATGGAATAAATGATAATTTTCCGGACAAGAAATAGACAGGCAGAGGATTCAAGAAGAATACTTGCTCCTGGTGGAGCTTGAACTTATAACCTTGTCATCTAATTGCTGTATACTGCTGTATAAGTACAACACGCTAACAGATTGCACCACAGGATCCATCAACAACACTCACTGATCACCATATTTTGCAGAAACTGGGATGTACGATATTCGAACCAAGTCAAAATAACTATTGAGGTACCTGGCTAGCTCAGTCGGTAGAGCATGAGACTCTTAATCTCAGGGTCGTGGGTTTGAGCCCCACGTTAGGTGATTATTTTCTCTGCCGAAGCACCAACTGACTTCGCAAACAACCATCTGCTTGGAATTTCGAGCAGGCTTGCCACCCTGCAAAGTTGGTGATACAGAAGGCGATGAATTTGTATTCCATCTCTGCCTGCACTCTATCCTGTCATCTCAATGACATCCCTATTACCTATGAAAAGTCCTCCAAAATGGATGGAATAAATGATCATTTTCATGGACAAGAAATAGACAGGCAGAGGATTCAAGAAGAATACTTGCTCCTGGTGGGGCTTGAACTCATAACCTTGTCATCTAATTGCTGTATACTGCTGTATAAGTACAACACGCTAACAGATTGCACCACAGGATCCATCAACAACACTCACTGATCACCATATTTTGCAGAAACTGGGATGTACGATATTCGAACCAAGTCAAAATAACTATAGAGTTACCTGGCTAGCTCAGTCGGTAGAGCATGAGACTCTTAATCTAAGGGTCGTGGGTTCGAGCCCCACGTTAGGTGGTTATTTTCTCTGCTGAAGCACCAACTGACTTCGCAAACAACCATCTGCTTGGAATTTCGAGCAGGCTTGCATCTGCTTGGAATTTCTTTGAGCAGGCTTGCCACCCTGCAAAGTTGGTGATACAGAAGGCGATGAATTTGTATTCCATCTCTGCCTGCACTCTATCCTGTCATCTCAATGACATCCCTATTACCTATGAGAAAGTCCTCCGAAATGGATGGAATAAATGATCATTTTCATGGCAAGAAATAGACAGGCAGAGGCTTCAAGAAGAATACTTGCTCCTGGTGGGGCTTGAACTCATAACCTTGTCATCTAATTGCTGTATACTGCTGTATAAGTACAACACTCTAACAGATTGCACCACAGGATCCATCAACAACACTCACTGATCACCATATTTTGCAGAAACTGGGATGTACGATATTCGAACCAAGTCAAAATAACTATTGAGGTACCTGGCTAGCTCAGTCGGTAGAGCATGAGACTCTTAATCTCAGGGTCGTGGGTTCGAGCCCCACGTTAGGTGATTATTTTCTCTGCCGAAGCACCAACTGACTTCGCAAACAACCATCTGCTTGGAATTTCGAGCAGGCTTGCCACCCTGCAAAGTTGGTGATACAGAAGGCGATAAATTTGTATTCCATCTCTGCCTGCACTCTATCCTGTCATCTCAATGACATCCATATTCCCTTTGAAAAGTCCTCCGAAATGGATGGAATAAATGATAATTTTCCGGACAAGAAATAGACAGGCAGAGGATTCAAGAAGAATACTTGCTCATGGTGGAGCTTGAACTTATAACCTTGTCATCTAATTGCTGTATACTGCTGTATAAGTACAACACGCTAACAGATTGCACCACAGGATCCATCAACAACACTCACTGATCACCATATTTTGCAGTAACTGGGATGTAGATCTTATCTGTCGGAAAGATATCAGTTTGTCTCTGTGGATGGTTTGTCCTCTGACAAATCAACTGTAAATTTCGGTGTTCCTCAAGGTTCCGTTTTAGGACCGCTGTTGTTTTCACTATATATTTTACCTCTTGGGGATGTTATTCGAAAACATAATGTTAACTTTCACTGCTATGCGGATGATACACAGCTGTACATTTCAATGAAACATGGTGAAGCCCCAAAATTGCCCTCGCTAGAAGCATGTGTTTCAGACATAAGGAAGTGGATGGCAGCAAACTTTCTACTTTTAAACTCGGATAAAACAGAGATGCTTGTTCTAGGTCCCAAGAAACAAAGAGATCTTCTGTTGAATCTGACAATTAATCTTAATGGTTGTACAGTCATCTCAAATAAAACTGTGAAGGACCTCGGCGTTACTCTGGACCCTGATCTCTCTTTTGAAGAACATATCAAGACCATTTCAAGGACAGCTTTTTTCCATCTACGTAACATTGCAAAAATCAGAAACTTTCTGTCCAAAAATGATGCAGAAAAATTAATCCATGCTTTTGTCACTTCTAGGTTAGACTACTGCAATGCTCTACTTTCCGGCTACCCGGATAAAGCACTAAATAAACTTCAGTTAGTGCTAAATACGGCTGCTAGAATCCTGACTAGAACCAAAAAATTTGATCATATTACTCCTTGTGCTAGCCTCCCTACACTGGCTTCCTGTCAAAGCAAGGGCTGATTTCAAGGTTTTACTGCTAACCTACAAAGCATTGCATGGGCTTGCTCCTACCTATCTCTCTGATTTGGTCCTGCCGTACATACCTACACGTACGCTACGGTCACAAGACGCAGGCCTCCTAATTGTCCCTAGAATTTCTAAGCAAACAGCTGGAGGCAGGGCTTTCTCCTATAGAGCTCCATTTTTATGGAACGGTCTGCCTACCCATGTCAGAGACGCAAACTCGGTCTCAACCTTTAAGTCTTTACTGAAGACTCATCTCTTCAGTGGGTCATATGATTGAGTGTAGTCTGGCCCAGGAGTGGGAAGGTGAACGGAAAGGCTCTGGAGCAACGAACCACCCTTGCTGTCTCTGCCTGGCCGGTTCCCCTCTTTCCACTGGGATTCTCTGCCTCTAACCCTATTACAGGGGCTGAGTCACTGGCTTGCTGGGGCTCTCTCATGCCGTCCCTGGAGGGGGTGCGTCACCTGAGTGGGTTGATTCACTGATGTGGTCATCCTGTCTGGGTTGGCGCACCCCCCCTTGGGTTGTGCCGTGGCGGAGATCTTTGCGGGCTATACTCAGCTTTGTCTCAGGATGGTAAGTTGGTGGTTGAAGATATCCCTCCAGTGGTGTGGGGGCTGTGCTTTGGCAAAGTGGGTGGGGTTATATCCTTCCTGTTTGGCCCTGTCCGGGGGTGTCCTCGGGTGGGGCCACAGTGTCTCCTGACCCCTCCTGTCTCAGCCTCCAGTATTTATGCTGCAGTAGTTTATGTGTCGGGGGGCTGGGGTCAGTTTGTTATATCTGGAGTACTTCTCCTGTCCAATTCGGTGTCCTGTGTGAATCTAAGTGTGCGTTCTCTAATTCTCTCCTTCTCTCTCTCGGAGGACCTGAGCCCTAGGACCATGCCCCAGGACTACCTGACATGATGACTCCTTGCTGTCCCCAGTCCACCTGGCCGTGCTGCTGCTCCAGTTTCAACTGACCTGAGCCCTAGGACCATGCCCCAGGACTACTTGACATGATGACTCCTTGCTGTCCCCAGTCCACCTGGCCGTGCTGCTGCTCCAGTTTCAACTGTTCTGCCTTATTATTATTCGACCATGCTGGTCATTTATGAACATTTGAACATCTTGGCCATGTTCTGTTATAATCTCTACCCGGCACAGCCAGAAGAGGACTGGCCACCCCACATAGCCTGGTTCCTCTCTAGGTTTCTTCCTAGGTTTTGGCTTTTCTAGGGAGTTTTTCCTAGCCACCGTGCTTCTACACCTGCATTGCTTGCTGTTTGGGGTTTTAGGCTGGGTTTCTGTACAGCACTTTGAGATATCAGCTGATGTACGAAGGGCTATATAAATAAATTTGATTTGATTTGATTTGATGTACGATATTCGAACCAAGTCAAAATAACTATTGAGGTACCTGGCTAGCTCAGTCGGTAGAGCATGAGACTCTTAATCTCAGGGTCGTGGGTTCGAGCCCCACGTTAGGTGGTTATTTTCTCTGCCGAAGCACCAACTGACTTCGCAAACAACCATCTGCTTGGAATTTCGAGCAGGCTTGCCACCCTGCAAAGTTGGTGATACAGAAGGCGATGAATTTGTATTCCATCTCTGCCTGCACTCTATCCTGTCATCTCAATGACATCCCTATTACCTATGAGAAGTCCTCCGAAATGGATGGAATAAATGATCATTTTCATGGCAAGAAATAGACAGGCAGAGGCTTCAAGAAGAATACTTGCTCCTGGTGGGGCTTGAACTCATAACCTTGTCATCTAATTGCTGTATACTGCTGTATAAGTACAACACTCTAACAGATTGCACCACAGGATCCAACAACAAAAACTCAATGATCACCATATTTAGCAGAAACTGTGATGTACGATATTCGAACCAAGTCAAAATCACTATTGAGGTACCTGGCTAGCTCAGTCGGTAGAGCATGAGACTCTTAATCTCAGGGTCGTGGGTTCGAGCCCCACGTTAGGTGGTTATTTTCTCTGCCGAAGCACCAACTGACTTCGCAAACAACCATCTGCTTGGAATTTCGAGCAGGCTTGCCACCCTGCAAAGTTGGTGATACAGAAGGCGATGAATTTGTATTCCATCTCTGCCTGCACTCTATCCTGTCATCTCAATGACATCCCTATTACCTATGAAAAGTCCTCCGAAATGGATGGAATAAATGATAATTTTCCGGACAAGAAATAGACAGGCAGAGGATTCCAGAAGAATACTTGCTCCTGGTGGGGCTTGAACTCATAACCTTGTCATCTAATTGCTGTATACTGCTGTACAACACTCTAACAGATTGCACCACAGGATCCAACAACAGAAACTCAATGATCACCATATTTTGCAGAAACTGTGATGTACGATATTCGAAACAAGTCAAAATCACTTTAGAGGTACCTGGCTAGCTCAGTCGGTAGAGCATGAGACTCTTAATCTCAGGGTCGTGGGTTCGAGCCCCACGTTAGGTGATTATTTTCTCTGCCGAAGCACCAACTGACTTCGCAAACAACCATCTGCTTGGAATTTCGAGCAGGCTTGCCACCCTGCAAAGTTGGTGATACAGAAGGCGATGAATTTGTATTCCATCTCTGCCTGCACTCTATCCTGTCATCTCAATGACATCCCTATTACCTATGAAAAGTCCTCCGAAATGGATGGAATAAATGATCATTTTCATGGCAAGAAATAGACAGGCAGAGGCTTCAAGAAGAATACTTGCTCCTGGTGGGGCTTGAACTCATAACCTTGTCATCTAATTGCTGTATACTGCTGTATAAGTACAACACTCTAACAGATTGCACCACAGGATCCAACAACAAAAACTCAATGATCACCATATTTAGCAGAAACTGTGATGTACGATATTCGAAACAAGTCAAAATCACTATTGAGGTACCTGGCTAGCTCAGTCGGTAGAGCATGAGACTCTTAATCTCAGGGTCGTGGGTTCGAGCCCCACGTTAGGTGGTTATTTTCTCTGCCGAAGCACCAACTGACTTCGCAAACAACCATCTGCTTGGAATTTCGAGCAGGCTTGCCACCCTGCAAAGTTGGTGATACAGAAGGCGATGAATTTGTATTCTATCTCTGCCTGCACTCTATCCTGTCATCTCAATGACATCCCTAGTACCTATGAAACGTCCTCCAAAATGGATGGAATAAATGATCATTTTCATGGCAAGAAATAGACAGGCAGAGGCTTCAAGAAGAATACTTGCTCCTGGTGGGGCTTGAACTCATAACCTTGTCATCTAATTGCTGTATACTGCTGTATAAGTACAACACTCTAACAGATTGCACCACAGGATCCATCAACAACACTCACTGATCACCATATTTTGCAGAAACTGGGATGTACGATATTCGAACCAAGTCAAAATAACTATTGAGGTACCTGGCTAGCTCAGTCGGTAGAGCATGAGACTCTTAATCTCAGGGTCGTGGGTTCGAGCCCCACGTTAGGTGATTATTTTCTCTGCCGAAGCACCAACTGACTTCGCAAACAACCATCTGCTTGGAATTTCGAGCAGGCTTGCCACCCTGCAAAGTTGGTGATACAGAAGGCGATGAATTTGTATTCCATCTCTGCCTGCACTCTATCCTGTCATCTCAATGACATCCCTATTACCTATGAAAAGTCCTCCGAAATGGATGGAATAAATGATAATTTCCGGACAAGAAATAGACAGTCAGAGGATTCAAGAAGAATACTTGCTCCTGGTGGAGCTTGAACTTATAACCTTGTCATCTAATTGCTGTATACTGCTGTATAAGTACAACACGCTAACAGATTGCACCACAGGATCCATCAACAACACTCACTGATCACCATATTTTGCAGAAACTGGATGTACGATATTCGAACCAAGTCAAAATAACTATTGAGGTACCTGGCTAGCTCAGTCGGTAGAGCATGAGACTCTTAATCTCAGGGTCGTGGGTTCGAGCCCCACGTTAGGTGATTATTTTCTCTGCCGAAGCACCAACTGACTTCGCAAACAACCATCTGCTTGGAATTTCGAGCAGGCTTGCCACCCTGCAAAGTTGGTGATACAGAAGGCGATGAATTTGTATTCCATCTCTGCCTGCACTCTATCCTGTCATCTCAATGACATCCCTATTACCTATGAAAAGTCCTCCGAAATGGATGGAATAAATGATAATTTTCCGGACAAGAAATAGACAGGCAGAGGATTCAAGAAGAATACTTGCTCCTGGTGGAGCTTGAACTTATAACCTTGTCATCTAATTGCTGTATACTGCTGTATAAGTACAACACGCTAACAGATTGCACCACAGGATCCATCAACAACACTCACTGATCACCATATTTTGCAGAAACTGGGATGTACGATATTCGAACCAAGTCAAAATAACTATTGAGGTACCTGGCTAGCTCAGTCGGTAGAGCATGAGACTCTTAATCTCAGGGTCGTGGGTTCGAGCCCCACGTTAGGTGATTATTTTCTCTGCCGAAGCACCAACTGACTTCGCAAACAACCATCTGCTTGGAATTTCGAGCAGGCTTGCCACCCTGCAAAGTTGGTGATACAGAAGGCGATGAATTTGTATTCCATCTCTGCCTGCACTCTATCCTGTCATCTCAATGACATCCCTATTACCTATGAAAAGTCCTCCGAAATGGATGGAATAAATGATCATTTTCATGGCAAGAAATAGACAGGCAGAGGCTTCAAGAAGAATACTTGCTCCTGGTGGGGCTTGAACTCATAACCTTGTCATCTAATTGCTGTATACTGCTGTATAAGTACAACACTCTAACAGATTGCACCACAGGATCCAACAACAAAAACTCAATGATCACCATATTTAGCAGAAACTGTGATGTACGATATTCGAAACAAGTCAAAATCACTATAGAGGTACCTGGCTAGCTCAGTCGGTAGAGCATGAGACTCTTAATCTCAGGGTCGTGGGTTCGAGCCCCACGTTAGGTGATTATTTTCTCTGCCGAAGCACCAACTGACTTCGCAAACAACCATCTGCTTGGAATTTCGAGCAGGCTTGCCACCCTGCAAAGTTGGTGATACAGAAGGCGATGAATTTGTATTCCATCTCTGCCTGCACTCTATCCTGTCATCTCAATGACATCCCTATTACCTATGAAAAGTCCTCCGAAATGGATGGAATAAATGATAATTTTCCGGACAAGAAATAGACAGGCAGAGGATTCAAGAAGAATACTTGCTCCTGGTGGAGCTTGAACTTATAACCTTGTCATCTAATTGCTGTATACTGCTGTATAAGTACAACACGCTAACAGATTGCACCACAGGATCCATCAACAACACTCACTGATCACCATATTTTGCAGAAACTGGGATGTACGATATTCGAACCAAGTCAAAATAACTATTGAGGTACCTGGCTAGCTCAGTCGGTAGAGCATGAGACTCTTAATCTCAGGGTCGTGGGTTCGAGCCCCACGTTAGGTGATTATTTTCTCTGCCGAAGCACCAACTGACTTCGCAAACAACCATCTGCTTGGAATTTCGAGCAGGCTTGCCACCCTGCAAAGTTGGTGATACAGAAGGCGATGAATTTGTATTCCATCTCTGCCTGCACTCTATCCTGTCATCTCAATGACATCTATATTCCCTATGAAAAGTCCTCCGAAATGGATGGAATTAATGATAATTTTCCGGACAAGAAATAGACAGGCAGAGGATTCAAGAAGAATACTTGCTCCTGGTGTAGCTTGAACCTATAACCTTGTCATCTAATTGCTGTATACTGCTGTATAAGTACAACACGCTAACAGATTGCACCACAGGATCCATCAACAACACTCACTGATCACCATATTTTGCAGAAACTGGGATGTACGATATTCGAAACAAGTCAAAATCACTATAGAGGTACCTGGCTAGCTCAGTCGGTAGAGCATGAGACTCTTAATCTCAGGGTCGTGGGTTCGAGCCCCACGTTAGGTGATTATTTTCTCTGCCGAAGCACCAACTGACTTCGCAAACAACCATCTGCTTGGAATTTCGAGCAGGCTTGCCACCCTGCAAAGTTGGTGATACAGAAGGCGATGAATTTGTATTCCATCTCTGCCTGCACTCTATCCTGTCATCTCAATGACATCCCTATTACCTATGAGAAGTCCTCCAAAATGGATGGAATAAATGATCATTTTCATGGCAAGAAATAGACAGGCAGAGGCTTCAAGAAGAATACTTGCTCCTGGTGGGGCTTGAACTCATAACCTTGTCATCTAATTGCTGTATACTGCTGTATAAGTACAACACTCTAACAGATTGCACCACAGGATCCAACAACAAAAACTCAATGATCACCATATTTAGCAGAAACTGTGATGTACGATATTCGAAACAAGTCAAAATCACTATAGAGGTACCTGGCTAGCTCAGTCGGTAGAGCATGAGACTCTTAATCTCAGGGTCGTGGGTTCGAGCCCCACGTTAGGTGATTATTTTCTCTGCCGAAGCACCAACTGACTTCGCAAACAACCATCTGCTTGGAATTTCGAGCAGGCTTGCCACCCTGCAAAGTTGGTGATACAGAAGGCGATGAATTTGTATTCCATCTCTGCCTGCACTCTATCCTGTCATCTCAATGACATCCCTATTACCTATGAAAAGTCCTCCGAAATGGATGGAATAAATGATAATTTTCCGGACAAGAAATAGACAGGCAGAGGATTCAAGAAGAATACTTGCTCCTGGTGGAGCTTGAACTTATAACCTTGTCATCTAATTGCTGTATACTGCTGTATAAGTACAACACGCTAACAGATTGCACCACAGGATCCATCAACAACACTCACTGATCACCATATTTTGCAGAAACTGGGATGTACGATATTCGAACCAAGTCAAAATCACTATTGAGGTACCTGGCTAGCTCAGTCGGTAGAGCATGAGACTCTTAATCTCAGGGTCGTGGGTTCGAGCCCCACGTTAGGTTATTTTCTCTGCCGAAGCACCAACTGACTTCGCAAACAACCATCTGCTTGGAATTTCGAGCAGGCTTGCCACCCTGCAAAGTTGGTGATACAGAAGGCGATGAATTTGTATTCCATCTCTGCCTGCACTCTATCCTGTCATCTCAATGACATCCCTATTACCTATGAAAAGTCCTCCGAAATGGATGGAATAAATGATAATTTTCCGGACAAGAAATAGACAGGCAGAGGATTCAAGAAGAATACTTGCTCCTGGTGGAGCTTGAACTTATAACCTTGTCATCTAATTGCTGTATACTGCTGTATAAGTACAACACGCTAACAGATTGCACCACAGGATCCATCAACAACACTCACTGATCACCATATTTTGCAGAAACTGGGATGTACGATATTCGAACCAAGTCAAAATAACTATTGAGGTACCTGGCTAGCTCAGTCGGTAGAGCATGAGACTCTTAATCTCAGGGTCGTGGGTTCGAGCCCCACGTTAGGTGATTATTTTCTCTGCCGAAGCACCAACTGACTTCGCAAACAACCATCTGCTTGGAATTTCGAGCAGGCTTTCCACCCTGCAAAGCTGGTGATACAGAAGACTATGAATTTGTATTCTATCTCTGCCTGCACTCTATCCTGTCATCTCAATGACATCCTATTACCTATGAAAAGTCCTCCGAAATGGATGGAATAAATGATAATTTTCCGGACAAGAAATAGACAGGCAGAGGATTCAAGAAGAATACTTGCTCCTGGTGGAGCTTGAACTTATAACCTTGTCATCTAATTGCTGTATACTGCTGTATAAGTACAACACGCTAACAGATTGCACCACAGGATCCATCAACAACACTCACTGATCACCATATTTTGCAGAAACTGGGATGTACGATATTCGAACCAAGTCAAAATAACTATTGAGGTACCTGGCTAGCTCAGTCGGTAGAGCATGAGACTCTTAATCTCAGGGTCGTGGGTTCGAGCCCCACGTTAGGTGGTTATTTTCTCTGCCGAAGCACCAACTGACTTCGCAAACAACCATCTGCTTGGAATTTCGAGCAGGCTTGCCACCCTGCAAAGTTGGTGATACAGAAGGCGATGAATTTGTATTCCATCTCTGCCTGCACTCTATCCTGTCATCTCAATGACATCCCTATTACCTATGAAAGTCCTCCGAAATGGATGGAATAAATGATCATTTTCATGGCAAGAAATAGACAGGCAGAGGCTTCAAGAAGAATACTTGCTCCTGGTGGGGCTTGAACTCATAACCTTGTCATCTAATTGCTGTATACTGCTGTATAAGTACAACACTCTAACAGATTGCACCACAGGATCCAACAACAAAAACTCAATGATCACCATATTTAGCAGAAACTGTGATGTACGATATTCGAACCAAGTCAAAATCACTATTGAGGTACCTGGCTAGCTCAGTCGGTAGAGCATGAGACTCTTAATCTCAGGGTCGTGGGTTCGAGCCCCACGTTAGGTGATTATTTTCTCTGCCGAAGCACCAACTGACTTCGCAAACAACCATCTGCTTGGAATTTCGAGCAGGCTTGCCACCCTGCAAAGTTGGTGATACAGAAGGCGATGAATTTGTATTCCATCTCTGCCTGCACTCTATCCTGTCATCTCAATGACATCCCTATTACCTATGAAAAGTCCTCCGAAATGGATGGAATAAATGATAATTTTCCGGACAAGAAATAGACAGGCAGAGGATTCAAGAAGAATACTTGCTCCTGGTGGAGCTTGAACTTATAACCTTGTCATCTAATTGCTGTATACTGCTGTATAAGTACAACACGCTAACAGATTGCACCACAGGATCCATCAACAACACTCACTGATCACCATATTTTGCAGAAACTGGGATGTACGATATTCGAACCAAGTCAAAATAACTATTGAGGTACCTGGCTAGCTCAGTCGGTAGAGCATGAGACTCTTAATCTCAGGGTCGTGGGTTCGAGCCCCACGTTAGGTGATTATTTTCTGCCGAAGCACCAACTGACTTCGCAAACAACCATCTGCTTGGAATTTCGAGCAGGCTTGCCACCCTGCAAAGTTGGTGATACAGAAGGCGATGAATTTGTATTCCATCTCTGCCTGCACTCTATCCTGTCATCTCAATGACATCCCTATTACCTATGAAAAGTCCTCCGAAATGGATGGAATAAATGATCATTTTCATGGCAAGAAATAGACAGGCAGAGGATTCAAGAAGAATACTTGCTCCTGGTGGGGCTTGAACTCATAACCTTGTCATCTAATTGCTGTATACTGCTGTATAAGTACAACACTCTAACAGATTGCACCACAGGATCCAACAACAAAAACTCAATGATCACCATATTTAGCAGAAACTGTGATGTACGATATTCGAAACAAGTCAAAATCACTATAGAGGTACCTGGCTAGCTCAGTCGGTAGAGCATGAGACTCTTAATCTCAGGGTCGTGGGTTCGAGCCCCACGTTAGGTGATTATTTTCTCTGCCGAAGCACCAACTGACTTCGCAAACAACCATCTGCTTGGAATTTCGAGCAGGCTTGCCACCCTGCAAAGTTGGTGATACAGAAGGCGATGAATTTGTATTCCATCTCTGCCTGCACTCTATCCTGTCATCTCAATGACATCCCTATTACCTATGAAAAGTCCTCCGAAATGGATGGAATAAATGATCATTTTCATGGCAAGAAATAGACAGGCAGAGGCTTCAAGAAGAATACTTGCTCCTGGTGGGGCTTGAACTCATAACCTTGTCATCTAATTGCTGTATACTGCTGTATAAGTACAACACTCTAACAGATTGCACCACAGGATCCAACAACAAAAACTCAATGATCACCATATTTAGCAGAAACTGTGATGTACGATATTCGAAACAAGTCAAAATCACTATAGAGGTACCTGGCTAGCTCAGTCGGTAGAGCATGAGACTCTTAATCTCAGGGTCGTGGGTTCGAGCCCCACGTTAGGTGATTATTTTCTCTGCCGAAGCACCAACTGACTTCGCAAACAACCATCTGCTTGGAATTTCGAGCAGGCTTGCCACCCTGCAAAGTTGGTGATACAGAAGGCGATGAATTTGTATTCCATCTCTGCCTGCACTCTATCCTGTCATCTCAATGACATCCCTATTACCTATGAAAAGTCCTCCGAAATGGATGGAATAAATGATCATTTTCATGGCAAGAAATAGACAGGCAGAGGCTTCAAGAAGAATACTTGCTCCTGGTGGGGCTTGAACTCATAACCTTGTCATCTAATTGCTGTATACTGCTGTATAAGTACAACACTCTAACAGATTGCACCACAGGATCCAACAACAAAAACTCAATGATCACCATATTTAGCAGAAACTGTGATGTACGATATTCGAAACAAGTCAAAATCACTATAGAGGTACCTGGCTAGCTCAGTCGGTAGAGCATGAGACTCTTAATCTCAGGGTCGTGGGTTCGAGCCCCACGTTAGGTGATTATTTTCTCTGCCGAAGCACCAACTGACTTCGCAAACAACCATCTGCTTGGAATTTCGAGCAGGCTTGCCACCCTGCAAAGTTGGTGATACAGAAGGCGATGAATTTGTATTCCATCTCTGCCTGCACTCTATCCTGTCATCTCAATGACATCCCTATTACCTATGAAAAGTCCTCCGAAATGGATGGAATAAATGATAATTTTCCGGACAAGAAATAGACAGGCAGAGGATTCAAGAAGAATACTTGCTCCTGGTGGAGCTTGAACTTATAACCTTGTCATCTAATTGCTGTATACTGCTGTATAAGTACAACACGCTAACAGATTGCACCACAGGATCCATCAACAACACTCACTGATCACCATATTTTGCAGAAACTGGGATGTACGATATTCGAAACAAGTCAAAATCACTATAGAGGTGCCTGGCTAGCTCAGTCGGTAGAGCATGAGACTCTAAATCTCAGGGTCGAGGGTTTGAGCCCCACGTTAGGTGAATATTTTCTCTGCCGAAGCACCAACTGACTTCGCAAACATCCATCTGCTTGGAATTTCGAGCAGTCTTGCCACCCTGCAAAGCTGGTGATACAGAAGACTATGAATTTGTATTCTATCTCTGCCTGCACTCTATCCTGTCATCTCAATGACATCTATATTCCCTATGAAAAGTCCTCCGAAATGGATGGAATTAATGATAATTTTCATGGCAAGAAATAGACAGGCAGAGGCTTCAAGAAGAATACTTGCTCCTGGTGGGGCTTGAACTCATAACCTTGTCATCTAATTGCTGTATACTGCTGTATAAGTACAACACTCTAACAGATTGCACCACAGGATCCAACAACAAAAACTCAATGATCACCATATTTAGCAGAAACTGTGATGTACGATATTCGAAACAAGTCAAAATCACTATAGAGGTACCTGGCTAGCTCAGTCGGTAGAGCATGAGACTCTTAATCTCAGGGTCGTGGGTTCGAGCCCCACGTTAGGTGATTATTTTCTCTGCCGAAGCACCAACTGACTTCGCAAACAACCATCTGCTTGGAATTTCGAGCAGGCTTGCCACCCTGCAAAGTTGGTGATACAGAAGGCGATGAATTTGTATTCCATCTCTGCCTGCACTCTATCCTGTCATCTCAATGACATCCCTATTACCTATGAAAAGTCCTCCGAAATGGATGGAATAAATGATAATTTTCCGGACAAGAAATAGACAGGCAGAGGATTCAAGAAGAATACTTGCTCCTGGTGGAGCTTGAACTCATAACCTTGTCATCTAATTGCTGTATACTGCTGTATAAGTACAACACGCTAACAGATTGCACCACAGGATCCATCAACAACACTCACTGATCACCATATTTTGCAGAAACTGGGATGTACGATATTCGAACCAAGTCAAAATCACTATTGAGGTACCTGGCTAGCTCAGTCGGTAGAGCATGAGACTCTTAATCTCAGGGTCGTGGGTTCGAGCCCCACGTTAGGTGATTATTTTCTCTCCGAAGCACCAACTGACTTCGCAAACAACCATCTGCTTGGAATTTCGAGCAGGCTTGCCACCCTGCAAAGTTGGTGATACAGAAGGCGATGAATTTGTATTCCATCTCTGCCTGCACTCTATCCTGTCATCTCAATGACATCCCTATTACCTATGAAAAGTCCTCCGAAATGGATGGAATAAATGATCATTTTCATGGCAAGAAATAGACAGGCAGAGGCTTCAAGAAGAATACTTGCTCCTGGTGGGGCTTGAACTCATAACCTTGTCATCTAATTGCTGTATACTGCTGTATAAGTACAACACGCTAACAGATTGCACCACAGGATCCATCAACAACACTCACTGATCACCATATTTTGCAGAAACTGGGATGTACGATATTCGAACCAAGTCAAAATAACTATTGAGGTACCTGGCTAGCTCAGTCGGTAGAGCATGAGACTCTTAATCTCAGGGTCGTGGGTTCGAGCCCCACGTTAGGTGATTATTTTCTCTGCCGAAGCACCAACTGACTTCGCAAACAACCATCTGCTTGGAATTTCGAGCAGGCTTGCCACCCTGCAAAGTTGGTGATACAGAAGGCGATGAATTTGTATTCCATCTCTGCCTGCACTCTATCCTGTCATCTCAATGACATCCCTATTACCTATGAAAAGTCCTCCAGAAGAAATGGATGGAATAAATGATCATTTTCCATGGCAAGAAATAGACAGGCAGAGGCTTCAAGAAGAATACTTGCTCCTGGTGGGGCTTGAACTCATAACCTTGTCATCTAATTGCTGTATACTGCTGTATAAGTACAACACTCTAACAGATTGCACCACAGGATCCAACAACAAAAAATCAATGATCACCATATTTTGCAGAAACTGGGATGTACGATATTCGAACCAAGTCAAAATAACTATAGAGGTACCTGGCTAGCTCAGTCGGTAGAGCATGAGACTCTTAATCTCAGGGTCGTGGGTTCGAGCCCCACGTTAGGTGATTATTTTCTCTGCCGAAGCACCAACTGACTTCGCAAACAACCATCTGCTTGGAATTTCGAGCAGGCTTGCCACCCTGCAAAGTTGGTGATACAGAAGGCGATGAATTTGTATTCCATCTCTGCCTGCACTCTATCCTGTCATCTCAATGACATCCATATTACCTATGAAAAGTCCTCCGAAATGGATGGAATAAATGATAATTTTCCGGACAAGAAATAGACAGGCAGAGGATTCAAGAAGAATACTTGCTCCTGGTGGAGCTTGAACTTATAACCTTGTCATCTAATTGCTGTATACTGCTGTATAAGTACAACACGCTAACAGATTGCACCACAGGATCCATCAACAACACTCACTGATCACCATATTTTGCAGAAACTGGGATGTACGATATTCGAACCAAGTCAAAATAACTATTGAGGTACCTTGCTAGCTCAGTCGGTAGAGCATGAGACTCAGGGTCGTGTGTTCGAGCCCCACGTTAGGTGATTATTTTCTCTGCCGAAGCACCAACTCACTTCGCAAACAACCATCTGCTTGGAATTTCGAGCAGGCTTTCCACTCTGCATAGCTGGTGATACAGAAGACTATGAATTTGTATTCTATCTCTGCCTGCACTCTATCCTGTCATCTCAATGACATCCCTAGTACCTATGAAAGTCCTCCAAAATGGATGGAATAAATGATCATTTTCATGGCAAGAAATAGACAGGCAGAGGCTTCAAGAAGAATACTTGCTCCTGGTGGGGCTTGAACTCATAACCTTGTCATCTAATTGCTGTATACTGCTGTATAAGTATAACACTAACAGATTGCACCACAGGATCCATCAACAACACTCAATGATCACCATATTTAGCAGAAACTGTGATGTACGATATTCGAAACAAGTCAAAATCACTATTGAGGTACCTGGCACATAGCTCTGTCGGTAGAGCATGAGACTCTTAATCTCAGGGTCGTGGGTTCGAGCCCCACGTTAGGTGATTATTTTCTCTGCCGAAGCACCAACTGACTTCGCAAACAACCATCTGCTTGGAATTTCGAGCAGGCTTGCCACCCTGCAAAGTTGGTGATACAGAAGGCGATGAATTTGTATTCCATCTCTGCCTGCACTCTATCCTGTCATCTCAATGACATCCCTATTACCTATGAAAAGTCCTCCGAAATGGATGGAATAAATGATCATTTTCATGGCAAGAAATAGACAGGCAGAGGCTTCAAGAAGAATACTTGCTCCTGGTGGGGCTTGAACTCATAACCTTGTCATCTAATTGCTGTATACTGCTGTATAAGTACAACACTCTAACAGATTGCACCACAGGATCCAACAACAAAACTCAATGATCACCATATTTAGCAGAAACTGTGATGTACGATATTCGAACCAAGTCAAAATCACTATTGAGGTACCTGGCTAGCTCAGTCGGTAGAGCATGAGACTCTTAATCTCAGGGTCGTGGGTTCGAGCCCCACGTTAGGTGATTATTTTCTCTGCCGAAGCACCAACTGACTTCGCAAACAACCATCTGCTTGGAATTTCGAGCAGGCTTGCCACCCTGCAAAGTTGGTGATACAGAAGGCGATGAATTTGTATTCCATCTCTGCCTGCACTCTATCCTGTCATCTCAATGACATCCCTATTACCTATGAAAAGTCCTCCGAAATGGATGGAATAAATGATAATTTTCCGGACAAGAAATAGACAGGCAGAGGATTCAAGAAGAATACTTGCTCCTGGTGGAGCTTGAACTTATAACCTTGTCATCTAATTGCTGTATACTGCTGTATAAGTACAACACGCTAACAGATTGCACCACAGGATCCATCAACAACACTCACTGATCACCATATTTTGCAGAAACTGGGATGTACGATATTCGAACCAAGTCAAAATAACTATTGAGGTACCTGGCTAGCTCAGTCGGTAGAGCATGAGACTCTTAATCTCAGGGTCGTGGGTTCGAGCCCCACGTTAGGTGATTATTTTCTCTGCCGAAGCACCAAC
This sequence comes from Oncorhynchus masou masou, assembly GCF_036934945.1. NCBI lineage: Eukaryota > Metazoa > Chordata > Actinopteri > Salmoniformes > Salmonidae > Oncorhynchus > Oncorhynchus masou. The sequence goes on along the minus strand of NC_088240.1, from coordinate 100,492,213 downwards.
TCACTTCGCAAACAGCCATCCGCTTGGAATTTCGAGCAGGCTTTCCACTCTGCAAATAGCTGGTGATACAGAAGACTATGAATTTGTATTCTATCTCTGCCTGCACTCTATCCTGTCATCTCAATGACATCCCTAGTACCTATGAAAGTCCTCCAAAATGGATGGAATAAATGATCATTTTCATGGCAAGAAATAGACAGGCAGAGGCTTCAAGAAGAATACTTGCTCCTGGTGGGGCTTGAACTCATAACCTTGTCATCTAATTGCTGTATACTGCTGTATAAGTACAACACTCTAACAGATTGCACCACAGGATCCATCAACAACAAAAACTCAATGATCACCATATTTAGCAGAAACTGTGATGTACGATATTCGAACCAAGTCAAAATCACTATTGAGGTACCTGGCTAGCTCAGTCGGTAGAGCATGAGACTCTTAATCTCAGGGTCGTGGGTTCGAGCCCCACGTTAGGTGATTATTTTCTCTGCCGAAGCACCAACTGACTTCGCAAACAACCATCTGCTTGGAATTTCGAGCAGGCTTGCCACCCTGCAAAGTTGGTGATACAGAAGGCGATGAATTTGTATTCCATCTCTGCCTGCACTCTATCCTGTCATCTCAATGACATCCCTATTACCTATGAAAAGTCCTCCGAAATGGATGGAATAAATGATAATTTTCCGGACAAGAAATAGACAGGCAGAGGATTCAAGAAGAATACTTGCTCCTGGTGGGGCTTGAACTCATAACCTTGTCATCTAATTGCTGTATACTGCTGTATAAGTACAACACTCTAACAGATTGCACCACAGGATCCAAAAAACTCAATGATCACCATATTTAGCAGAAACTGTGATGTACGATATTCGAAACAAGTCAAAATAACTATAGAGGTACCTGGCTAGCTCAGTCGGTAGAGCATGAGACTCTTAATCTCAGGGTCGTGGGTTCGAGCCCCACGTTAGGTGATTATTTTCTCTGCCGAAGCACCAACTGACTTCGCAAACAACCATCTGCTTGGAATTTCGAGCAGGCTTGCCACCCTGCAAAGTTGGTGATACAGAAGGCGATGAATTTGTATTCCATCTCTGCCTGCACTCTATCCTGTCATCTCAATGACATCCCTATTACCTATGAAAAGTCCTCCGAAATGGATGGAATAAATGATAATTTTCCGGACAAGAAATAGACAGGCAGAGGATTCAAGAAGAATACTTGCTCCTGGTGGAGCTTGAACTTATAACCTTGTCATCTAATTGCTGTATACTGCTGTATAAGTACAACACGCTAACAGATTGCACCACAGGATCCATCAACAACACTCACTGATCACCATATTTTGCAGAAACTGGGATGTACGATATTCGAACCAAGTCAAAATAACTATTGAGGTACCTGGCTAGCTCAGTCGGTAGAGCATGAGACTTTTAATCTCAGGGTCGTGGGTTCGTGCCCCACGTTAGGTGATTATTTTCTCTGCCGAAGCACCAACTCACTTCGCAAACAGCCATGCGCTTGGAATTTCGAGCAGGCTTTCCACTCTGCGAAGCTGGTGATACAGAAGACTATGAATTTGTATTCTATCTCTGCCTGCACTCTATCCTGTCATCTCAATGACATCCCTATTACCTATGAAAAGTCCTCCAAAATGGATGGAATAAATGATCATTTTCAGGGCAAGAAATAGACAGGCAGAGGCTTCAAGAAGAATACTTGCTCCTGGTGGGGCTTGAACTCATAACCTTGTCATCTAATTGCTGTATACTGCTGTATAAGTACAACACTCTAACAGATTGCACCACAGGATCCAACAACAAAAACTCAATGATCACCATATTTAGCAGAAACTGTGATGTACGATATTCGAACCAAGTCAAAATCACTATTGAGGTACCTGGCTAGCTCAGTCGGTAGAGCATGAGACTCTTAATCTCAGGGTCGTGGGTTCGAGCCCCACGTTAGGTGGTTATTTTCTCTGCCGAAGCACCAACTGACTTCGCAAACAACCATCTGCTTGGAATTTCGAGCAGGCTTGCCACCCTGCAAAGTTGGTGATACAGAAGGCGATGAATTTGTATTCCATCTCTGCCTGCACTCTATCCTGTCATCTCAATGACATCCCTATTACCTATGAAAAGTCCTCCGAAATGGATGGAATAAATGATAATTTTCCGGACAAGAAATAGACAGGCAGAGGATTCAAGAAGAATACTTGCTCCTGGTGGGGCTTGAACTCATAACCTTGTCATCTAATTGCTGTATACTGCTGTATAAGTACAACACTCTAACAGATTGCACCACAGGATCCATCAACAAAACTCAATGATCACCATATTTGCAGAAACTGTGATGTACGATATTCGAAACAAGTCAAAATCACTATAGAGGTACCTGGCTAGCTCAGTCGGTAGAGCATGAGACTCTTAATCTCAGGGTCGTGGGTTCGAGCCCCACGTTAGGTGATTATTTTCTCTGCCGAAGCACCAACTGACTTCGCAAACAACCATCTGCTTGGAATTTCGAGCAGGCTTGCCACCCTGCAAAGTTGGTGATACAGAAGGCGATGAATTTGTATTCCATCTCTGCCTGCACTCTATCCTGTCATCTCAATGACATCCCTATTACCTATGAAAAGTCCTCCGAAATGGATGGAATAAATGATAATTTTCCGGACAAGAAATAGACAGGCAGAGGATTCAAGAAGAATACTTGCTCCTGGTGGAGCTTGAACTCATAACCTTGTCATCTAATTGCTGTATACTGCTGTATAAGTACAACACGCTAACAGATTGCACCACAGGATCCATCAACAACACTCACTGATCACCATATTTTGCAGAAACTGGGATGTACGATATTCGAACCAAGTCAAAATAACTATTGAGGTACCTGGCTAGCTCAGTCGGTAGAGCATGAGACTCTTAATCTCAGGGTCGTGGGTTCGAGCCCCACGTTAGGTGATTATTTTCTCTGCCGAAGCACCAACTGACTTCGCAAACAACCATCTGCTTGGAATTTCGAGCAGGCTTGCCACCCTGCAAAGTTGGTGATACAGAAGGCGATGAATTTGTATTCCATCTCTGCCTGCACTCTATCCTGTCATCTCAATGACATCCCTATTACCTATGAAAAGTCCTCCAAAATGGATGGAATAAATGATCATTTTCAGGGCAAGAAATAGACAGGCAGAGGATTCAAGAAGAATACTTGCTCCTGGTGGGGCTTGAACTCATAACCTTGTCATCTAATTGCTGTATACTGCTGTATAAGTACAACACTCTAACAGATTGCACCACAGGATCCAAAAACGCAATGATCACCATATTTAGCAGAAACTGTGATGTACGATATTCTTACCAAGTCAAAATAACTATGGAGGTACCTGGCTAGCTCAGTCGGTAGAGCATGAGACTCTTAATCTCATGGTCGTGGGTTTGAACCCCACGTTAGGCGATTAATTTCTCTGCTGAAGCACCAACTCACTTCGCAAACAGCCATCCGCTTGGAATTTCGAGCAGGCTTTCCACTCTGCATAGCTGGTGATACAGAAGGCGATGAATTTGTATTCCATCTCTGCCTGCACTCTATCCTGTCATCTCAATGACATCCCTATTACCTATGAAAAGTCCTCCGAAATGGATGGAATAAATGATAATTTTCCGGACAAGAAATAGACAGGCAGAGGATTCAAGAAGAATACTTGCTCCTGGTGGAGCTTGAACTTATAACCTTGTCATCTAATTGCTGTATACTGCTGTATAAGTACAACACGCTAACAGATTGCACCACAGGATCCATCAACAACACTCACTGATCACCATATTTTGCAGAAACTGGGATGTACGATATTCGAACCAAGTCAAAATAACTATTGAGGTACCTGGCTAGCTCAGTCGGTAGAGCATGAGACTCTTAATCTCAGGGTCGTGGGTTCGAGCCCCACGTTAGGTGATTATTTTCTCTGCCGAAGCACCAACTGACTTCGCAAACAACCATCTGCTTGGAATTTCGAGCAGGCTTTCCACTCTGCGTAGCTGGTGATACAGAAGACTATGAATTTGTATTCCATCTCTGCCTGCACTCTATCCTGTCATCTCAATGACATCCCTATTACCTATGAAAAGTCCTCCAAAATGGATGGAATAAATGATCATTTTCATGGCAAGAAATAGACAGGCAGAGGCTTCAAGAAGAATACTTGCTCCTGGTGGGGCTTGAACTCATAACCTTGTCATCTAATTGCTGTATACTGCTGTATAAGTACAACACTCTAACAGATTGCACCACAGGATCCATCAACAAAAACTCAATGATTACCATATTTAGCAGAAACTGTGATGTACGATATTCGAAACAAGTCAAAATCACTATAGAGGTACCTGGCTAGCTCAGTCGGTAGAGCATGAGACTCAGGGTCGTGGGTTCGAGCCCCACGTTAGGTGATTATTTTCTCTGCCGAAGCACCAACTGACTTCGCAAACAACCATCTGCTTGGAATTTCGAGCAGGCTTGCCACCCTGCAAAGTTGGTGATACAGAAGGCGATGAATTTGTATTCCATCTCTGCCTGCACTCTATCCTGTCATCTCAATGACATCCCTATTACCTATGAAAAGTCCTCCGAAATGGATGGAATAAATGATAATTTTCCGGACAAGAAATAGACAGGCAGAGGATTCAAGAAGAATACTTGCTCCTGGTGGAGCTTGAACTTATAACCTTGTCATCTAATTGCTGTATACTGCTGTATAAGTACAACACGCTAACAGATTGCACCACAGGATCCATCAACAACACTCACTGATCACCATATTTTGCAGAAACTGGGATGTACGATATTCGAACCAAGTCAAAATAACTATTGAGGTACCTGGCTAGCTCAGTCGGTAGAGCATGAGACTCTTAATCTCAGGGTCGTGGGTTCGAGCCCCACGTTAGGTGATTATTTTCTCTGCCGAAGCACCAACTGACTTCGCAAACAGCCATCTGCTTGGAATTTCGAGCAGGCTTTCCACTCTGCAAAGCTGGTGATACAGAAGACTATGAATTTGTATTCTATCTCTGCCTGCACTCTATCCTGTCATCTCAATGACATCCCTATTACCTATGAAAAGTCCTCCAAAATGGATGGAATAAATGATCATTTTCAGGGCAAGAAATAGACAGGCAGAGGCTTCAAGAAGAATACTTGCTCCTGGTGGGGCTTGAACTCATAACCTTGTCATCTAATTGCTGTATACTGCTGTATAAGTACAACACTCTAACAGATTGCACCACAGGATCCAACAACAAAAACTCAATGATCACCATATTTAGCAGAAACTGTGATGTACGATATTCGAAACAAGTCAAAATCACTATAGAGGTACCTGGCTAGCTCAGTCGGTAGAGCATGAGACTCTTAATCTCAGGGTCGTGGGTTCGAGCCCCACGTTAGGTGATTATTTTCTCTGCCGAAGCACCAACTGACTTCGCAAACAACCATCTGCTTGGAATTTCGAGCAGGCTTGCCACCCTGCAAAGTTGGTGATACAGAAGGCGATGAATTTGTATTCCATCTCTGCCTGCACTCTATCCTGTCATCTCAATGACATCCCTATTACCTATGAAAAGTCCTCCGAAATGGATGGAATAAATGATCATTTTCCGGGCAAGAAATAGACAGGCAGAGGATTCAAGAAGAATACTTGCTCCTGGTGGGGCTTGAACTCATAACCTTGTCATCTAATTGCTGTATACTGCTGTATAAGTACAACACTCTAACAGATTGCACCACAGGATCCAACAACAAAAACTCAATGATCACCATATTTAGCAGAAACTGTGATGTACGATATTCGAAACAAGTCAAAATAACTATAGAGGTACCTGGCTAGCTCAGTCGGTAGAGCATGAGACTCTTAATCTCAGGGTCGTGGGTTCGAGCCCCACGTTAGGTGATTATTTTCTCTGCCGAAGCACCAACTGACTTCGCAAACAACCATCTGCTTGGAATTTCGAGCAGGCTTGCCACCCTGCAAAGTTGGTGATACAGAAGGCGATGAATTTGTATTCCATCTCTGCCTGCACTCTATCCTGTCATCTCAATGACATCCCTATTACCTATGAAAAGTCCTCCGAAATGGATGGAATAAATGATAATTTTCCGGACAAGAAATAGACAGGCAGAGGATTCAAGAAGAATACTTGCTCCTGGTGGAGCTTGAACTTATAACCTTGTCATCTAATTGCTGTATACTGCTGTATAAGTACAACACGCTAACAGATTGCACCACAGGATCCATCAACAACACTCACTGATCACCATATTTTGCAGAAACTGGGATGTACGATATTCGAACCAAGTCAAAATAACTATTGAGGTACCTGGCTAGCTCAGTCGGTAGAGCATGAGACTCTTAATCTCAGGGTCGTGGGTTCGAGCCCCACGTTAGGTGATTATTTTCTCTGCCGAAGCACCAACTCACTTCGCAAACAGCCATCCGCTTGGAATTTCGAGCAGGCTTTCCACTCTGCATAGCTGGTGATACAGAAGACTATGAATTTGTATTCTATCTCTGCCTGCACTCTATCCTGTCATCTCAATGACATCCCTAGTACCTATGAAAGTCCTCCAAAATGGATGGAATAAATGATCATTTTCATGGCAAGAAATAGACAGGCAGAGGCTTCAAGAAGAATACTTGCTCCTGGTGGGGCTTGAACTCATAACCTTGTCATCTAATTGCTGTATACTGCTGTATAAGTACAACACTCTAACAGATTGCACCACAGGATCCAACAACAAAACTCAATGATCACCATATTTAGCAGAAACTGTGATGTACGATATTCGAACCAAGTCAAAATCACTATTGAGGTACCTGGCTAGCTCAGTCGGTAGAGCATGAGACTCTTAATCTCAGGGTCGTGGGTTCGAGCCCCACGTTAGGTGGTTATTTTCTCTGCCGAAGCACCAACTGACTTCGCAAACAACCATCTGCTTGGAATTTCGAGCAGGCTTGCCACCCTGCAAAGTTGGTGATACAGAAGGCGATGAATTTGTATTCTATCTCTGCCTGCACTCTATCCTGTCATCTCAATGACATCCATATTCCCTATGAAAAGTCCTCCGAAATGGATGGAATAAAAGATAATTTTCCGGACAAGAAATAGACAGGCAGAGAAGAATACTTAATCCTGGTGGAGCTTGAACTCATAACCTTGTCATCTAATTGCTGTATACTGCTGTATAAGTACAACACGCTGACAGATTGCACCACAGGATCCATCAACAACACTCACTGATCACCATATTTTGCAGAAACTGTGATGTACGATATTCAAAACAAGTCAAAATCACTATAGAGGTACCTGGCTAGCTCAGTCGGTAGAGCATGAGACTCTTAATCTCAGGGTCGTGGGTTCGAGCCCCACGTTAGGTGGTTATTTTCTCTGCCGAAGCACCAACTGACTTCGCAAACAACCATCTGCTTGGAATTTCGAGCAGGCTTGCCACCCTGCAAAGTTGGTGATACAGAAGGCGATGAATTTGTATTCCATCTCTGCCTGCACTCTATCCTGTCATCTCAATGACATCCCTATTACCTATGAAAAGTCCTCCGAAATGGATGGAATAAATGATAATTTTCCGGACAAGAAATAGACAGGCAGAGGATTCAAGAAGAATACTTGCTCCTGGTGGAGCTTGAACTCATAACCTTGTCATCTAATTGCTGTATACTGCTGTATAAGTACAACACGCTAACAGATTGCACCACAGGATCCATCAACAACACTCACTGATCACCATATTTTGCAGAAACTGTGATGTACGATATTCGAAACAAGTCAAAATCACTATAGAGGTACCTGGCTAGCTCAGTCGGTAGAGCATGAGACTCTTAATCTCAGGGTCGTGGGTTCGAGCCCCACCTTAGGTGATTATTTTCTCTGCCGAAGCACCAACTGACTTCACAAACAACCATCTGCTTGGAATTTCGAGCAGGCTTGACACCCTGCAAATTTGGTGATACAGAAGGCGATGAATTTGTATTCCATCTCTGCCTGCACTCTATCCTGTCATCTCAATGACATCCATATTCCCTATGAAAAGTCCTCCGAAATGGATGGAATAAATGATAATTTTCCGGACAAGAAATAGACAGGCAGAGGATTCAAGAAGAATACTTGCTCCTGGTGGAGCTTGAACTTATAACCTTGTCATCTAATTGCTGTATACTGCTGTATAAGTACAACACGCTAACAGATTGCACCACAGGATCCATCAACAACACTCACTGATCACCATATTTTGCAGAAACTGGGATGTACGATATTCGAACCAAGTCAAAATAACTATTGAGGTACCTGGCTAGCTCAGTTGGTAGAGCATGAGACTCTTAATCTCAGGGTCGTGGGTTCGAGCCCCACGTTAGGTGATTATTTTCTCTGCCGAAGCACCAACTGACTTCGCAAACAACCATCTGCTTGGAATTTCGAGCAGGCTTTCCACCCTGCAAAGTTGGTGATACAGAAGACTATGAATTTGTATTCCATCTCTGCCTGCACTCTATCCTGTCATCTCAATGACATCCCTATTACCTATGAAACGTCCTCCGAAATGGATGGAATAAATGATAATTTTCATGGCAAGAAATAGACAGGCAGAGGCTTCAAGAAGAATACTTGCTCCTGGTGGGGCTTGAACTCATAACCTTGTCATCTAATTGCTGTATACTGCTGTATAAGTACAACACTCTAACAGATTGCACCTCAGGATCCAACAACAAAAACTCAATGATCACCATATTTAGCAGAAACTGTGATGTACGATATTCGAAACAAGTCAAAATCACTATAGAGGTACCTGGCTAGCTCAGTCGGTAGAGCATGAGACTCTTAATCTCAGGGTCGTGGGTTCGAGCCCCACGTTAGGTGATTATTTTCTCTGCTGAAGCACCAACTCACTTCGCAAACAGCCATCCGCTTGGAATTTCGAGCAGGCTTGCCACACTGCAAAGTTGGTGATACAGAAGGCGATGAATTTGTATTCCATCTCTGCCTGCACTCTATCCTGTCATCTCAATGACATCCATATTCCCTATGAAAAGTCCTCCGAAATGGATGGAATAAATGATCATTTTCCGGACAAGAAATAGACAGGCAGAGGATTCAAGAAGAATACTTGCTCCTGGTGGAGCTTGAACTTATAACCTTGTCATCTAATTGCTGTATACTGCTGTATAAGTACAACACGCTAACAGATTGCACCACAGGATCCATCAACAACACTCACTGATCACCATATTTTGCAGAAACTGGGATGTACGATATTCGAACCAAGTCAAAATCACTATTGAGGTACCTGGCTAGCTCAGTCGGTAGAGCATGAGACTCTTAATCTCAGGGTCGTGGGTTCGAGCCCCACGTTAGGTGATTATTTTCTCTGCCGAAGCACCAACTGACTTCGCAAACAACCATCTGCTTGGAATTTCGAGCAGGCTTGCCACCCTGCAAAGTTGGTGATACAGAAGGCGATGAATTTGTATTCTATCTCTGCCTGCACTCTATCCTGTCATCTCAATGACATCCCTATTACCTATGAAAAGTCCTCCGAAATGGATGGAATAAATGATCATTTTCCGGGCAAGAAATAGACAGGCAGAGGATTCAAGAAGAATACTTGCTCCTGGTGGAGCTTGAACTTATAACCTTGTCATCTAATTGCTGTATACTGCTGTATAAGTACAACACGCTAACAGATTGCACCACAGGATCCATCAACAAAACACTCACTGATCACCATATTTTGCAGAAACTGGGATGTACGATATTCAAACCAAGTCAAAATAACTATTGAGGTACCTGGCTAGCTCAGTCGGTAGAGCATGAGACTCTTAATCTCAGGGTCGTGGGTTCGAGCCCCACGTTAGGTGATTATTTTCTCTGCCGAAGCACCAACTCACTTCGCAAACAGCCATCTGCTTGGAATTTCGAGCAGGCTTTCCACCTGCAAAGTTGGTGATACAGAAGACTATGAATTTGTATTCTATCTCTGCCTGCACTCTATCCTGTCATCTCAATGACATCCCTATTACCTATGAAAGTCCTCCGAAATGGATGGAATAAATGATAATTTTCATGGCAAGAAATAGACAGGCAGAGGATTCAAGAAGAATACTTGCTCCTGGTGGGGCTTGAACTCATAACCTTGTCATCTAATTGCTGTATACTGCTGTATAAGTACAACACTCTAACAGATTGCACCACAGGATCCAAAAACTCAATGATCACCATATTTAGCAGAAACTGTGATGTACGATATTCGAAACAAGTCAAAATCACTATAGAGGTACCTGGCTAGCTCAGTCGGTAGAGCATGAGGCTCTTAATCTCAGGGTCGTGGGTTCGAGCCCCACGTTAGGTGATTATTTTCTCTGCCGAAGCACCAACTGACTTCGCAAACAACCATCTGCTTGGAATTTCGAGCAGGCTTGCCACCCTGCAAAGTTGGTGATACAGAAGGCGATGAATTTGTATTCCATCTCTGCCTGCACTCTATCCTGTCATCTCAATGACATCCTATTACCTATGAAAAGTCCTCCGAAATGGATGGAATAAATGATAATTTTCCGGACAAGAAATAGACAGGCAGAGGATTCAAGAAGAATACTTGCTCCTGGTGGAGCTTGAACTTATAACCTTGTCATCTAATTGCTGTATACTGCTGTATAAGTACAACACGCTAACAGATTGCACCACAGGATCCATCAACAACACTCACTGATCACCATATTTTGCAGAAACTGGGATGTACGATATTCGAACCAAGTCAAAATAACTATTGAGGTACCTGGCTAGCTCAGTCGGTAGAGCATGAGACTCTTAATCTCAGGGTCGTGGGTTCGAGCCCCACGTTAGGTGATTATTTTCTCTGCCGAAGCACCAACTGACTTCGCAAACAACCATCTGCTTGGAATTTCGAGCAGGCTTTCCACCCTGCAAAGTTGGTGATACAGAAGACTATGAATTTGTATTCCATCTCTGCCTGCACTCTATCCTGTCATCTCAATGACATCCCTATTACCTATGAAAAGTCCTCCGAAATGGATGGAATAAATGATAATTTTCATGGCAAGAAATAGACAGGCAGAGGCTTCAAGAAGAATACTTGCTCCTGGTGGGGCTTGAACTCATAACCTTGTCATCTAATTGCTGTATACTGCTGTATAAGTACAACACTCTAACAGATTGCACCACAGGATCCAACAACAAAAACTCAATGATCACCATATTTAGCAGAAACTGTGATGTACGATATTCGAAACAAGTCAAAATCACTATAGAGGTACCTGGCTAGCTCAGTCGGTAGAGCATGAGACTCTTAATCTCAGGGTCGTGGGTTCGAGCCCCACGTTAGGTGGTTATTTTCTCTGCTGAAGCACCAACTCACTTCGCAAACAGCCATCCGCTTGGAATTTCGAGCAGGCTTTCCACTCTGCGTAGCTGGTGATACAGAAGGCGATGAATTTGTATTCCATCTCTGCCTGCACTCTATCCTGTCATCTCAATGACATCCTTATTACCTATGAAAAGTCCTCCGAAATGGATGGAATAAATGATCATTTTCCGGACCAGAAATAGACAGGCAGAGGATTCAAGAAGAATACTTGCTCCTGGTGGAGCTTGAACTTATAACCTTGTCATCTAATTGCTGTATACTGCTGTATAAGTACAACACGCTAACAGATTGCACCACAGGATCCATCAACAACACTCACTGATCACCATATTTTGCAGAAACTGGGATGTACGATATTCGAACCAAGTCAAAATAACTATTGAGGTACCTGGCTAGCTCAGTCGGTAGAGCATGAGACTCTTAATCTCAGGGTCGTGGGTTCGAGCCCCACGTTAGGTGATTATTTTCTCTGCCGAAGCACCAACTGACTTCGCAAACAACCATCTGCTTGGAATTTCGAGCAGGCTTGCCACCCTGCAAAGTTGGTGATACAGAAGGCGATGAATTTGTATTCCATCTCTGCCTGCACTCTATCCTGTCATCTCAATGACATCCCTATTACCTATGAAAAGTCCTCCGAAATGGATGGAATAAATGATAATTTTCCGGGCAAGAAATAGACAGGCAGAGGCTTCAAGAAGAATACTTGCTCCTGGTGGGCTTGAACTCATAACCTTGTCATCTAATTGCTGTATACTGCTGTATAAGTACAACACTCTAACAGATTGCACCACAGGATCCATCAACAAAACTCAATAATCACCATATTTAGCAGAAACTGGGATGTACGATATTGAAACCAAGTCAAAATCACTATAGAGGTACCTGGCTAGCTCAGTCGGTAGAGCATGAGACTCTTAATCTCAGGGTCGTGGGTTCGAGCCCCACGTTAGGTGAATATTTTCTCTGCCGAAGCACCAACTGACATCGCAAACAACTATCTGCTTGGAATTTCGAGCAGGCTTTCCACTCTGCATAGCTGGTGATACAGAAGGCGATGAATTTGTATTCCATCTCTGCCTGCACTCTATCATGACATCCCTATTACCTATGAAAAGTCCTCCGAAATGGATGGAATAAATGATAATTTTCCGGGCAAGAAATAGACAGGCAGAGGCTTCAAGAAGAATACTTGCTCCTGGTGGAGCTTGAACTCATAACCTTGTCATCTAATTGCTGTATACTGCTGTATAAGTACAACACTCTAACAGATTGCACCACATGATCCATCAACAAAAACTCAATGATCACCATATTTAGCAGAAACTGTGATGTACGATATTCGAACCAAGTCAAAATAACTATAGATGTACCTGGCTAGCTCAGTCGGTAGAGCATGAGACTCTTAATCTCAGTGTCGTGGGTTCGAGCCCCACGTTAGGTGATTATTTTCTCTGCCGAAGCACCAACTGACTTCGCAAACAACCATCTGCTTGGAATTTCGAGCAGGCCTGCCACCCTGCAAAGTTTGTGGTACAGAAGGCGATGAATTTGTATTCTATCTCTGCCTGCACTCTATCCTGTCATCTCAATGACATCCCTATTACCTATGAAAAGTCCTCCGAAATGGATGGAATAAATGATAATTTTCCGGGCAAGAAATAGACAGGCAGAGGCTTCAAGAAGAATACTTGCTCCTGGTGGAGCTTGAACTCATAACCTTGTCATCGAATTGCTGTATACTGCTGTATAAGTACAACACTCTAACAGATTGCACCACAGGATCCAACAACAAAAACTCAATGATCACCATATTTAGCAGAAACTGGGATGTACGATATTCGAACCAAGTCAAAGTCACCATAGAGGTACCTGGCTAGCTCAGTCGGTAGAGCATGAGACTCTTAATCTCAGGGTCGTGGGTTCGAGCCCCACGTTAGGTGATTATTTTCTCTGCCGAAGCACCAACTCACTTCGCAAACAGCCATCCGCTTGGAATTTCGAGCAGGCTTTCCACTCTGCGTAGCTGGTGATACAGAAGGCGATGAATTTGTATTCTATCTCTGCCTGCACTCTATCCTGTCATCTCAATGACATCCCTATTACCTATGAAAAGTCCTCCGAAATGGATGGAATAAATGATAATTTTCCGGGCAAGAAATAGACAGGCAGAGGCTTCAAGAAGAATACTTGCTCCTGGTGGAGCTTGAACTCATAACCTTGTCATCTAATTGCTGTATACTGCTGTATAAGTACAACACTCTAACAGATTGCACCACAGGATCCAACAACAAAAACTCAATGATCACCATATTTAGCAGAAACTGTGATGTACGATATTCGAACCAAGTCAAAATCACTATAGAGGTACCTGGCTAGCTCAGTCGGTAGAGCATGAGACTCTTAATCTCAGGGTCGTGGGTTCGAGCCCCACGTTAGGTGATTATTTTCTCTGCCGAAGCACCAACTGACTTCGCAAACAACCATCTGCTTGGAATTTCGAGCAGGCTTGCCACCCTGCAAAGTTGGTGATACAGAAGGCGATGAATTTGTATTCCATCTCTGCCTGCACTCTATCCTGTCATCTCAATGACATCCCTATTACCTATGAAAAGTCCTCCGAAATGGATGGAATAAATGATCATTTTCAGGGCAAGAAATAGACAGGCAGAGGATTCAAGAAGAATACTTGCTCCTGGTGGAGCTTGAACTTATAACCTTGTCATCTAATTGCTGTATACTGCTGTATAAGTACAACACGCTAACAGATTGCACCACAGGATCCATCAACAACACTCACTGATCACCATATTTTGCAGAAACTGGGATGTACGATATTCGAACCAAGTCAAAATAACTATTGAGGTACCTGGCTAGCTCAGTCGGTAGAGCATGAGACTCTTAATCTCAGGGTCGTGGGTTCGAGCCCCACGTTAGGTGATTATTTTCTCTGCTGAAGCACCAACTCACTTCGCAAACAGCCATCTGCTTGGAATTTCGAGCAGGCTTTCCACTCTGCAAAGCTGGTGATACAGAAGACTATGAATTTGTATTCTATCTCTGCCTGCACTCTATCCTGTCATCTCAATGACATCCCTATTACCTATGAAAAGTCCTCCGAAATGGATGGAATAAATGATAATTTTCATGGCAAGAAATAGACAGGCAGAGGCTTCAAGAAGAATACTTGCTCCTGGTGGGGCTTGAACTCATAACCTTGTCATCTAATTGCTGTATACTGCTGTATAAGTACAACACTCTAACAGATTGCACCACAGGATCCAACAACAAAAACTCAATGATCACCATATTTAGCAGAAACTGTGATGTACGATATTCGAAACAAGTCAAAATCACTATAGAGGTACCTGGCTAGCTCAGTCGGTAGAGCATGAGACTCTTAATCTCAGGGTCGTGGGTTCGAGCCCCACGTTAGGTGATTATTTTCTCTGCTGAAGCACCAACTCACTTCGCAAACAGCCATCCGCTTGGAATTTCGAGCAGGCTTTCCACTCTGCGTAGCTGGTGATACAGAAGACTATGAATTTGTATTCTATCTCTGCCTGCACTCTATCCTGTCATCTCAATGACATCCCTATTACCTATGAAAAGTCCTCCGAAATGGATGGAATAAATGATAATTTTCCGGACAAGAAATAGACAGGCAGAGGATTCAAGAAGAATACTTGCTCCTGGTGGAGCTTGAACTTATAACCTTGTCATCTAATTGCTGTATACTGCTGTATAAGTACAACACGCTAACAGATTGCACCACAGGATCCATCAACAAAAACTCAATGATCACCATATTTAGCAGAAACTGGGATGTACGATATTCGAACCAAGTCAAAATCACTATTGAGGTACCTGGCTAGCTCAGTCGGTAGAGCATGAGACTCTTAATCTCAGGGTCGTGGGTTCGAGCCCCACGTTAGGTGGTTATTTTCTCTGCCGAAGCACCAACTGACTTCGCAAACAACCATCTGCTTGGAATTTCGAGCAGGCTTGCCACCCTGCAAAGTTGGTGATACAGAAGGCGATGAATTTGTATTCCATCTCTGCCTGCACTCTATCCTGTCATCTCAATGACATCCCTATTACCTATGAGAAGTCCTCCGAAATGGATGGAATAAATGATAATTTTCATGGCAAGAAATAGACAGGCAGAGGCTTCAAGAAGAATACTTGCTCCTGGTGGGGCTTGAACTCATAACCTTGTCATCTAATTGCTGTATACTGCTGTATAAGTACAACACTCTAACAGATTGCACCACAGGATCCAACAACAAAAACTCAATGATCACCATATTTAGCAGAAACTGTGATGTACGATATTCGAACCAAGTCAAAATCACTATAGAGGTACCTGGCTAGCTCAGTCGGTAGAGCATGAGACTCTTAATCTCAGGGTCGTGGGTTCGAGCCCCACGTTAGGTGATTATTTTCTCTGCCGAAGCACCAACTGACTTCGCAAACAACCATCTGCTTGGAATTTCGAGCAGGCTTGCCACCCTGCAAAGTTGGTGATACAGAAGGCGATGAATTTGTATTCCATCTCTGCCTGCACTCTATCCTGTCATCTCAATGACATCCCTATTACCTATGAAAAGTCCTCCGAAATGGATGGAATAAATGATAATTTTCAGGGCAAGAAATAGACAGGCAGAGGATTCAAGAAGAATACTTGCTCCTGGTGGAGCTTGAACTTATAACCTTGTCATCTAATTGCTGTATACTGCTGTATAAGTACAACACGCTAACAGATTGCACCACAGGATCCATCAACAACACTCACTGATCACCATATTTAGCAGAAACTGTGATGTACGATATTCAAACCAAGTCAAAATAACTATTGAGGTACCTGGCTAGCTCAGTCGGTAGAGCATGAGACTCTTAATCTCAGGGTCGTGGGTTCGAGCCCCACGTTAGGTGATTATTTTCTCTGCTGAAGCACCAACTCACTTCGCAAACAGCCATCCGCTTGGAATTTCGAGCAGGCTTTCCACTCTGCGTAGCTGGTGATACAGAAGACTATGAATTTGTATTCTATCTCTGCCTGCACTCTATCCTGTCATCTCAATGACATCCCTATTACCTATGAAAAGTCCTCCAAAATGGATGGAATAAATGATCATTTTCAGGGCAAGAAATAGACAGGCAGAGGCTTCAAGAAGAATACTTGCTCCTGGTGGGGCTTGAACTCATAACCTTGTCATCTAATTGCTGTATACTGCTGTATAAGTACAACACGCTAACAGATTGCACCACAGGATCCATCAACAACACTCACTGATCACCATATTTTGCAGAAACTGGGATGTACGATATTCGAACCAAGTCAAAATAACTATTGAGGTACCTGGCTAGCTCAGTCGGTAGAGCATGAGACTCTTAATCTCAGGGTCGTGGGTTCGAGCCCCACGTTAGGTGATTATTTTCTCTGCTGAAGCACCAACTCACTTCGCAAACAGCCATCCGCTTGGAATTTCGAGCAGGCTTTCCACTCTGCGTAGCTGGTGATACAGAAGACTATGAATTTGTATTCTATCTCTGCCTGCACTCTATCCTGTCATCTCAATGACATCCCTATTACCTATGAAAAGTCCTCCAAAATGGATGGAATAAATGATCATTTTCATGGCAAGAAATAGACAGGCAGAGGCTTCAAGAAGAATACTTGCTCCTGGTGGGGCTTGAACTCATAACCTTGTCATCTAATTGCTGTATACTGCTGTATAAGTACAACACGCTAACAGATTGCACCACAGGATCCATCAACAACACTCACTGATCACCATATTTTGCAGAAACTGGGATGTACGATATTCGAACCAAGTCAAAATAACTATTGAGGTACCTGGCTAGCTCAGTCGGTAGAGCATGAGACTCTTAATCTCAGGGTCGTGGGTTCGAGCCCCACGTTAGGTGGTTATTTTCTCTGCCGAAGCACCAACTGACTTCGCAAACAACCATCTGCTTGGAATTTCGAGCAGGCTTGCCACCCTGCAAAGTTGGTGATACAGAAGGCGATGAATTTGTATTCCATCTCTGCCTGCACTCTATCCTGTCATCTCAATGACATCCCTATTACCTATGAAAAGTCCTCCGAAATGGATGGAATAAATGATAATTTTCATGGCAAGAAATAGACAGGCAGAGGCTTCAAGAAGAATACTTGCTCCTGGTGGGGCTTGAACTCATAACCTTGTCATCTAATTGCTGTATACTGCTGTATAAGTACAACACTCTAACAGATTGCACCACAGGATCCAACAACAAAAACTCAATGATCACCATATTTAGCAGAAACTGTGATGTACGATATTCGGACCAAGTCAAAATCACTATAGAGGTACCTGGCTAGCTCAGTTGGTAGAGCATGAGACTCTTAATCTCAGGGTCGTGGGTTCGAGCCCCACGTTAGGTGATTATTTTCTCTGCCGAAGCACCAACTGACTTCGCAAACAACCATCTGCTTGGAATTTCGAGCAGGCTTGCCACCCTGCAAAGTTGGTGATACTTATAACCTTGTCATCTAATTCCTGTATACTGCTGTATAAGTACAACACGCTAACAGATTGCACCACAGGATCCATCAACAACACTCTCACAGAACCCCATATTTGGCAAAAACGTGGCTGTACGATATTCAAACCAAGTCAAAATAACTATTGAGGTACCTGGCTAGCTCAGTCGGTAGAGCATGAGACTCTTAATCTCAGGGTCGTGGGTTCGAGCCCCACGTTAGGTGGTTATTTTCTCTGCCGAAGCACCAACTGACTTCGCAAACAACCATCTGCTTGGATTTTCGAGCAGGCTTGCCACCCTGCAAAGTTGGTGATACAGAAGGCGATGAATTTGTATTCCATCTCTGCCTGCACTCTATCCTGTCATCTCAATGACATCCCTATTACCTATGAGAAGTCCTCCGAAATGGATGGAATAAATGATAATTTTCATGGCAAGAAATAGACAGGCAGAGGCTTCAAGAAGAATACTTGCTCCTGGTGGGGCTTGAACTCATAACCTTGTCATCTAATTGCTGTATACTGCTGTATAAGTACAACACTCTAACAGATTGCACCACAGGATCCAACAACAAAAACTCAATGATCACCATATTTAGCAGAAACTGTGATGTACGATATTCGAACCAAGTCAAAATCACTATAGAGGTACCTGGCTAGCTCAGTCGGTAGAGCATGAGACTCTTAATCTCAGGGTCGTGGGTTCGAGCCCCACGTTAGGTGATTATTTTCTCTGCCGAAGCACCAACTGACTTCGCAAACAACCATCTGCTTGGAATTTCGAGCAGGCTTGCCACCCTGCAAAGTTGGTGATACAGAAGGCGATGAATTTGTATTCCATCTCTGCCTGCACTCTATCCTGTCATCTCAATGACATCCCTATTACCTATGAAAGTCCTCCGAAATGGATGGAATAAATGATAATTTTCAGGGCAAGAAATAGACAGGCAGAGGATTCAAGAAGAATACTTGCTCCTGGTGGAGCTTGAACTTATAACCTTGTCATCTAATTGCTGTATACTGCTGTATAAGTACAACACGCTAACAGATTGCACCACAGGATCCATCAACAACACTCACTGATCACCATATTTTGCAGAAACTGGGATGTACGATATTCGAACCAAGTCAAAATAACTATTGAGGTACCTGGCTAGCTCAGTCGGTAGAGCATGAGACTCTTAATCTCAGGGTCGTGGGTTCGAGCCCCACGTTAGGTGATTATTTTCTCTGCTGAAGCACCAACTCACTTCGCAAACAGCCATCCGCTTGGAATTTCGAGCAGGCTTTCCACTCTGCGTAGCTGGTGATACAGAAGACTATGAATTTGTATTCTATCTCTGCCTGCACTCTATCCTGTCATCTCAATGACATCCCTATTACCTATGAAAAGTCCTCCGAAATGGATGGAATAAATGATAATTTTCCGGACAAGAAATAGACAGGCAGAGGATTCAAGAAGAATACTTGCTCCTGGTGGAGCTTGAACTTATAACCTTGTCATCTAATTGCTGTATACTGCTGTATAAGTACAACACGCTAACAGATTGCACCACAGGATCCATCAACAACACTCACTGATCACCATATTTTGCAGAAACGTGGCTGTACGATATTCAAACCAAGTCAAAATAACTATTGAGGTACCTGGCTAGCTCAGTCGGTAGAGCATGAGACTCTTAATCTCAGGGTCGTGGGTTCGAGCCCCACGTTAGGTGATTATTTTCTCTGCCGAAGCACCAACTGACTTCGCAAACAACCATCTGCTTGGAATTTCGAGCAGGCTTGCCACCCTGCAAAGTTGGTGATACAGAAGACTATGAATTTGTATTCTATCTCTGCCTGCACTCTATCCTGTCATCTCAATGACATCCCTAGTACCTATGAAACGTCCTCCAAAATGGATGGAATAAATGATCATTTTCATGGCAAGAAATAGACAGGCAGAGGCTTCAAGAAGAATACTTGCTCCTGGTGGGGCTTGAACTCATAACCTTGTCATCTAATTGCTGTATACTGCTGTATAAGTACAACACTCTAACAGATTGCACCACAGGATCCAACAACAAAAACTCAATGATCACCATATTTAGCAGAAACTGTGATGTACGATATTCGAAACAAGTCAAAATCACTATAGAGGTACCTGGCTAGCTCAGTCGGTAGAGCATGAGACTCTTAATCTCAGGGTCGTGGGTTCGAAGCCCCACGTTAGGTGCTTATTTTCTCTGCCGAAGCACCAACTGACTTCGCAAACAACCATCTGCTTGGAATTTCGAGCAGGCTTGCCACCCTGCAAAGTTGGTGATACAGAAGGCGATGAATTTGTATTCCATCTCTGCCTGCACTCTATCCTGTCATCTCAATGACATCCATATTACCTATGAAAAGTCCTCCGAAATGGATGGAATAAATGATAATTTTCCGGACAAGAAATAGACAGGCAGAGGATTCAAGAAGAATACTTGCTCCTGGTGGAGCTTGAACTTATAACCTTGTCATCTAATTGCTGTATACTGCTGTATAAGTACAACACGCTAACAGATTGCACCACAGGATCCATCAACAACACTCACTGATCACCATATTTTGCAGAAACTGGGATGTACGATATTCGAACCAAGTCAAAATAACTATTGAGGTACCTGGCTAGCTCAGTCGGTAGAGCATGAGACTCTTAATCTCAGGGTCGTGGGTTCGAGCCCCACGTTAGGTGATTATTTTCTCTGCCGAAGCACCAACTGACTTCGCAAACAACCATCTGCTTGGAATTTCGAGCAGGCTTGCCACCCTGCAAAGTTGGTGATACAGAAGGCGATGAATTTGTATTCCATCTCTGCCTGCACTCTATCCTGTCATCTCAATGACATCCATATTACCTATGAAACGTCCTCCGAAATGGATGGAATAAATGATAATTTTCCGAACAAGAAATAGACAGGCAGAAATTCAAGAAGATGATACAGAATAAATTTGTATCCAATCTGCCTTTCTATCCTGTCATCTCAATGACATCCCTAGTACCAAGTCCTCCAAAATGGATGGAATAAATGATCATTTTCATGGCAGAAATAGACAGGCAGAGGCTTCAAGAAGAATACTTGCTCCTGGTGGGGCTTGAACTCATAACCTTGTCATCTAATTGCTGTATACTGCTGTATAAGTACAACACTCTAACAGATTGCACCACAGGATCCAACAACAAAAACTCAATGATCACCATATTTAGCAGAAACTGTGATGTACGATATTCGAACCAAGTCAAAATCACTATAGAGGTACCTGGCTAGCTCAGTCGGTAGAGCATGAGACTCTTAATCTCAGGGTCGTGGGTTCGAGCCCCACGTTAGGTGATTATTTTCTCTGCCGAAGCACCAACTGACTTCGCAAACAACCATCTGCTTGGAATTTCGAGCAGGCTTGCCACCCTGCAAAGTTGGTGATACTTATAACCTTGTCATCTAATTGCTGTATACTGCTGTATAAGTACAACACGCTAACAGATTGCACCACAGGATCCATCAACAACACTCTCACAGAACCCCATATTTGGCAGAAACGTGGCTGTACGATATTCAAACCAAGTCAAAACAACTATTGAGGTACCTGGCTAGCTCAGTCGGTAGAGCATGAGACTCTTAATCTCAGGGTCGTGGGTTCGAGCCCCACGTTTGGTGATTATTTTCTCTGCTGAAGCACCAACTCACTTCGCAAACAGCCATCCGCTTGGAATTTCGAGCAGGCTTTCCACTCTGCGTAGCTGGTGATACAGAAGACTATGAATTTGTATTCTATCTCTGCCTGCACTCTATCCTGTCATCTCAATGACATCCCTATTACCTA
Organism: Oncorhynchus masou masou; assembly: GCF_036934945.1. Taxonomy (NCBI): domain Eukaryota; kingdom Metazoa; phylum Chordata; class Actinopteri; order Salmoniformes; family Salmonidae; genus Oncorhynchus; species Oncorhynchus masou. The sequence continues at coordinate 100,470,395 of NC_088240.1, read as the reverse complement.
TGAAAAGTCCTCCGAAATGGATGGAATAAATGATAATTTTCCGGACAAGAAATAGACAGGCAGAGGATTCAAGAAGAATACTTGCTCCTGGTGGAGCTTGAACTTATAACCTTGTCATCTAATTGCTGTATACTGCTGTATAAGTACAACACGCTAACAGATTGCACCACAGGATCCATCAACAACACTCACTGATCACCATATTTTGCAGAAACTGGGATGTACGATATTCGAACCAAGTCAAAATAACTATTGAGGTACCTGGCTAGCTCAGTCGGTAGAGCATGAGACTCTTAATCTCAGGGTCGTGGGTTCGAGCCCCACGTTAGGTGATTATTTTCTCTGCCGAAGCACCAACTGACTTCGCAAACAACCATCTGCTTGGAATTTCGAGCAGGCTTGCCACCCTGCAAAGTTGGTGATACAGAAGACTATGAATTTGTATTCCATCTCTGCCTGCACTCTATCCTGTCATCTCAATGACATCCCTATTACCTATGAAAAGTCCTCCGAAATGGATGGAATAAATGATAATTTTCCGGACAAGAAATAGACAGGCAGAGGCTTCAAGAAGAATACTTGCTCCTGGTGGGGCTTGAACTCATAACCTTGTCATCTAATTGCTGTATACTGCTGTATAAGTACAACACTCTAACAGATTGCACCACAGGATCCAACAACAAAAACTCAATGATCACCATATTTAGCAGAAACTGTGATGTACGATATTCGAACCAAGTCAAAATCACTATTGAGGTACCTGGCTAGCTCAGTCGGTAGAGCATGAGACTCTTAATCTCAGGGTCGTGGGTTCGAGCCCCACGTTAGGTGGTTATTTTCTCTGCCGAAGCACCAACTGACTTCGCAAACAACCATCTGCTTGGAATTTCGAGCAGGCTTGCCACCCTGCAAAGTTGGTGATACAGAAGGCGATGAATTTGTATTCCATCTCTGCCTGCACTCTATCCTGTCATCTCAATGACATCCCTATTACCTATGAAAAGTCCTCCGAAATGGATGGAATAAATGATAATTTTCCGGACAAGAAATAGACAGGCAGAGGATTCAAGAAGAATACTTGCTCCTGGTGGAGCTTGAACTTATAACCTTGTCATCTAATTGCTGTATACTGCTGTATAAGTACAACACTCTAACAGATTGCACCACAGGATCCATCAACAAGACTCAATGATCACCATATTTAGCAGAAACTGTGATGTACGATATTCGAAACAAGTCAAAATCACTATAGAGGTACCTGGCTAGCTCAGTCGGTAGAGCATGAGACTCTTAATCTCAGGGGCGTGGGATCGAGCCCCACGTTAGGTGTATTATTTTCTCTGCCGAAGCACCAACTGACTTCGCAAACAACCATCTGCTTGGAATTTCGAGCAGGCTTGCCACCCTGCAAAGTTGGTGATACAGAAGGCGATGAATTTGTATTCCATCTCTGCCTGCACTCTATCCTGTCATCTCAATGACATCCCTATTACCTATGAGAAGTCCTCCGAAATGGATGGAATAAATGATCATTTTCATGGCAAGAAATAGACAGGCAGAGGCTTCAAGAAGAATACTTGCTCCTGGTGGGGCTTGAACTCATAACCTTGTCATCTAATTGCTGTATACTGCTGTATAAGTACAACACTCTAACAGATTGCACCACAGGATCCAACAACAAAAACTCAATGATCACCATATTTAGCAGAAACTGTGATGTACGATATTCGGAAACCAAGTCAAAATCACTATAGAGGTACCTGGCTAGCTCAGTTGGTAGAGCATGAGACTCTTAATCTCAGGGTCGTGGGTTGAGCCCCACGTTAGGTGATTATTTTCTCTGCCGAAGCACCAACTGACTTCGCAAACAACCATCTGCTTGGAATTTCGAGCAGGCTTGCCACCCTGCAAAGTTGGTGATACTTATAACCTTGTCATCTAATTGCTGTATACTGCTGTATAAGTACAACACGCTAACAGATTGCACCACAGGATCCATCAACAACACTCTCACAGAACCCCATATTTGGCAGAAACGTGGCTGTACGATATTCAAACCAAGTCAAAACAACTATTGAGGTACCTGGCTAGCTCAGTCGGTAGAGCATGAGACTCTTAATCTCAGGGTCGTGGGTTCGAGCCCCACGTTAGGTGATTATTTTCTCTGCTGAAGCACCAACTCACTTCGCAAACAGCCATCCGCTTGGAATTTCGAGCAGGCTTTCCACTCTGCGTAGCTGGTGATACAGAAGACTATGAATTTGTATTCTATCTCTGCCTGCACTCTATCCTGTCATCTCAATGACATCCTTGTTACCTATGAAAAGTCCTCCGAAATGGATGGAATAAATGATAATTTTCCGGACAAGAAATAGACAGGCAGAGGATTCAAGAAGAATACTTGCTCCTGGTGGAGCTTGAACTTATAACCTTGTCATCTAATTGCTGTATACTGCTGTATAAGTACAACACGCTAACAGATTGCACCACAGGATCCATCAACAACACTCACTGATCACCATATTTTGCAGAAACGTGGCTGTACGATATTCAAACCAAGTCAAAATAACTATTGAGGTACCTGGCTAGCTCAGTCGGTAGAGCATGAGACTCTTAATCTCAGGGTCGTGGGTTCGAGCCCCACGTTAGGTGGTTATTTTCTCTGCCGAAGCACCAACTGACTTCGCAAACAACCATCTGCTTGGAATTTCGAGCAGGCTTGCCACCCTGCAAAGTTGGTGATACAGAAGGCGATGAATTTGTATTCCATCTCTGCCTGCACTCTATCCTGTCATCTCAATGACATCCCTATTACCTATGAGAAGTCCTCCGAAATGGATGGAATAAATGATAATTTTCATGGCAAGAAATAGACAGGCAGAGGCTTCAAGAAGAATACTTGCTCCTGGTGGGGCTTGAACTCATAACCTTGTCATCTAATTGCTGTATACTGCTGTATAAGTACAACACTCTAACAGATTGCACCACAGGATCCAACAACAAAAACTCAATGATCACCATATTTAGCAGAAACTGTGATGTACGATATTCGAACCAAGTCAAAATCACTATAGAGGTACCTGGCTAGCTCAGTCGGTAGAGCATGAGACTCTTAATCTCAGGGTCGTGGGTTCGAGCCCCACGTTAGGTGATTATTTTCTCTGCCGAAGCACCAACTGACTTCGCAAACAACCATCTGCTTGGAATTTCGAGCAGGCTTGCCACCCTGCAAAGTTGGTGATACAGAAGGCGATGAATTTGTATTCCATCTCTGCCTGCACTCTATCCTGTCATCTCAATGACATCCCTATTACCTATGAAAAGTCCTCCGAAATGGATGGAATAAATGATAATTTTCAGGGCAAGAAATAGACAGGCAGAGGATTCAAGAAGAATACTTGCTCCTGGTGGAGCTTGAACTTATAACCTTGTCATCTAATTGCTGTATACTGCTGTATAAGTACAACACGCTAACAGATTGCACCACAGGATCCATCAACAACACTCACTGATCACCATATTTTGCAGAAACTGGGATGTACGATATTCGAACCAAGTCAAAATAACTATTGAGGTACCTGGCTAGCTCAGTCGGTAGAGCATGAGACTCTTAATCTCAGGGTCGTGGGTTCGAGCCCCACGTTAGGTGATTATTTTCTCTGCTGAAGCACCAACTCACTTCGCAAACAGCCATCCGCTTGGAATTTCGAGCAGGCTTTCCACTCTGCGTAGCTGGTGATACAGAAGACTATGAATTTGTATTCTATCTCTGCCTGCACTCTATCCTGTCATCTCAATGACATCCCTATTACCTATGAAAAGTCCTCCGAAATGGATGGAATAAATGATAATTTTCCGGACAAGAAATAGACAGGCAGAGGATTCAAGAAGAATACTTGCTCCTGGTGGAGCTTGAACTTATAACCTTGTCATCTAATTGCTGTATACTGCTGTATAAGTACAACACGCTAACAGATTGCACCACAGGATCCATCAACAACACTCACTGATCACCATATTTTGCAGAAACTGGGATGTACGATATTCGAACCAAGTCAAAATAACTATTGAGGTACCTGGCTAGCTCAGTCGGTAGAGCATGAGACTCTTAATCTCAGGGTCGTGGGTTCGAGCCCCACGTTAGGTGATTATTTTCTCTGCCGAAGCACCAACTGACTTCGCAAACAACCATCTGCTTGGAATTTCGAGCAGGCTTGCCACCCTGCAAAGTTGGTGATACAGAAGACTATGAATTTGTATTCCATCTCTGCCTGCACTCTATCCTGTCATCTCAATGACATCCCTATTACCTATGAAAAGTCCTCCAAAATGGATGGAATAAATGATCATTTTCATGGCAAGAAATAGACAGGCAGAGGCTTCAAGAAGAATACTTGCTCCTGGTGGGGCTTGAACTCATAACCTTGTCATCTAATTGCTGTATACTGCTGTATAAGTACAACACTCTAACAGATTGCACCACAGGATCCAACAACAAAAACTCAATGATCACCATATTTAGCAGAAACTGTGATGTACGATATTCGAACCAAGTCAAAATCACTATAGAGGTACCTGGCTAGCTCAGTCGGTAGAGCATGAGACTCTTAATCTCAGGGTCGTGGGTTCGAGCCCCACGTTAGGTGATTATTTTCTCTGCCGAAGCACCAACTGACTTCGCAAACAACCATCTGCTTGGAATTTCGAGCAGGCTTGCCACCCTGCAAAGTTGGTGATACTTATAACCTTGTCATCTAATTGCTGTATACTGCTGTATAAGTACAACACGCTAACAGATTGCACCACAGGATCCATCAACAACACTCTCACAGAACCCCATATTTGGCAGAAACGTGGCTGTACGATATTCAAACCAAGTCAAAACAACTATTGAGGTACCTGGCTAGCTCAGTCGGTAGAGCATGAGACTCTTAATCTCAGGGTCGTGGGTTCGAGCCCCACGTTAGGTGACTATTTTCTCTGCTGAAGCACCAACTCACTTCGCAAACAGCCATCCGCTTGGAATTTCGAGCAGGCTTTCCACTCTGCGTAGCTGGTGATACAGAAGACTATGAATTTGTATTCTATCTCTGCCTGCACTCTATCCTGTCATCTCAATGACATCCCTATTACCTATGAAAAGTCCTCCGAAATGGATGGAATAAATGATAATTTTCCGGACAAGAAATAGACAGGCAGAGGATTCAAGAAGAATACTTGCTCCTGGTGGAGCTTGAACTTATAACCTTGTCATCTAATTGCTGTATACTGCTGTATAAGTACAACACGCTAACAGATTGCACCACAGGATCCATCAACAACACTCACTGATCACCATATTTTGCAGAAACTGGGATGTACGATATTCGAACCAAGTCAAAATAACTATTGAGGTACCTGGCTAGCTCAGTCGGTAGAGCATGAGACTCTTAATCTCAGGGTCGTGGGTTCGAGCCCCACGTTAGGTGATTATTTTCTCTGCCGAAGCACCAACTGACTTCGCAAACAACCATCTGCTTGGAATTTCGAGCAGGCTTGCCACCCTGCAAAGTTGGTGATACAGAAGGCGATGAATTTGTATTCCATCTCTGCCTGCACTCTATCCTGTCATCTCAATGACATCCCTATTACCTATGAAAAGTCCTCCGAAATGGATGGAATAAATGATAATTTTCCGGACAAGAAATAGACAGGCAGAGGCTTCAAGAAGAATACTTGCTCCTGGTGGGGCTTGAACTCATAACCTTGTCATCTAATTGCTGTATACTGCTGTATAAGTACAACACTCTAACAGATTGCACCACAGGATCCAACAACAAAAACTCAATGATCACCATATTTAGCAGAAACTGTGATGTACGATATTCGAACCAAGTCAAAATCACTATTGAGGTACCTGGCTAGCTCAGTCGGTAGAGCATGAGACTCTTAATCTCAGGGTCGTGGGTTCGAGCCCCACGTTAGGTGGTTATTTTCTCTGCCGAAGCACCAACTGACTTCGCAAACAACCATCTGCTTGGAATTTCGAGCAGGCTTGCCACCCTGCAAAGTTGGTGATACAGAAGGCGATGAATTTGTATTCCATCTCTGCCTGCACTCTATCCTGTCATCTCAATGACATCCCTATTACCTATGAAAAGTCCTCCGAAATGGATGGAATAAATGATAATTTTCCGGACAAGAAATAGACAGGCAGAGGATTCAAGAAGAATACTTGCTCCTGGTGGGGCTTGAACTCATAACCTTGTCATCTAATTGCTGTATACTGCTGTATAAGTACAACACTCTAACAGATTGCACCACAGGATCCATCAAAAACTCAATGATCACCATATTTAGCAGAAACTGTGATGTACGATATTGGAAACAAGTCAAAATCACTATAGAGGTACCTGGCTAGCTCAGTCGGTAGAGCATGAGACTCTTAATCTCAGGGTCGTGGGTTCGAGCCCCACGTTAGGTGATTATTTTCTCTGCCGAAGCACCAACTGACTTCGCAAACAACCATCTGCTTGGAATTTCGAGCAGGCTTGCCACCCTGCAAAGTTGGTGATACAGAAGGCGATGAATTTGTATTCCATCTCTGCCTGCACTCTATCCTGTCATCTCAATGACATCCCTATTACCTATGAGAAGTCCTCCGAAATGGATGGAATAAATGATCATTTTCATGGCAAGAAATAGACAGGCAGAGGCTTCAAGAAGAATACTTGCTCCTGGTGGGGCTTGAACTCATAACCTTGTCATCTAATTGCTGTATACTGCTGTATAAGTACAACACTCTAACAGATTGCACCACAGGATCCAACAACAAAAACTCAATGATCACCATATTTAGCAGAAACTGTGATGTACGATATTCGAACCAAGTCAAAATCACTATTGAGGTACCTGGCTAGCTCAGTCGGTAGAGCATGAGACTCTTAATCTCAGGGTCGTGGGTTCAAGCCCCACGTTAGGTGGTTATTTTCTCTGCCGAAGCACCAACTGACTTCGCAAACAACCATCTGCTTGGAATTTCGAGCAGGCTTGCCACCCTGCAAAGTTGGCAAAGTTGGTGATACAGAAGGCGATGAATTTGTATTCCATCTCTGCCTGCACTCTATCCTGTCATCTCAATGACATCCCTATTACCTATGAAAAGTCCTCCGAAATGGATGGAATAAATGATAATTTTCCGGACAAGAAATAGACAGGCAGAGGATTCAAGAAGAATACTTGCTCCTGGTGGGGCTTGAACTCATAACCTTGTCATCTAATTGCTGTATACTGCTGTATAAGTACAACACTCTAACAGATTGCACCACAGGATCCATCAACAACACTCAATGATCACCATATTTAGCAGAAACTGTGATGTACGATATTCGAAACAAGTCAAAATCACTATAGAGGTACCTGGCTAGCTCAGTCGGTAGAGCATGAGACTCTTAATCTCAGGGTCGTGGGTTCGAGCCCCACGTTAGGTGATTATTTTCTCTGCCGAAGCACCAACTGACTTCGCAAACAACCATCTGCTTGGAATTTCGAGCAGGCTTGCCACCCTGCAAAGTTGGTGATACAGAAGGCGATGAATTTGTATTCCATCTCTGCCTGCACTCTATCCTGTCATCTCAATGACATCCCTATTACCTATGAAAAGTCCTCCGAAATGGATGGAATAAATGATCATTTTCATGGCAAGAAATAGACAGGCAGAGGCTTCAAGAAGAATACTTGCTCCTGGTGGGGCTTGAACTCATAACCTTGTCATCTAATTGCTGTATACTGCTGTATAAGTACAACACTCTAACAGATTGCACCACAGGATCCAACAACAAAACTCAATGATCACCATATTTAGCAGAAACTGTGATGTACGATATTCGAACCAAGTCAAAATCACTATTGAGGTACCTGGCTAGCTCAGTCGGTAGAGCATGAGACTCTTAATCTCAGGGTCGTGGGTTCGAGCCCCACGTTAGGTGGTTATTTTCTCTGCCGAAGCACCAACTGACTTCGCAAACAACCATCTGCTTGGAATTTCGAGCAGGCTTGCCACCCTGCAAAGTTGGTGATACAGAAGGCGATGAATTTGTATTCCATCTCTGCCTGCACTCTATCCTGTCATCTCAATGACATCCCTATTACCTATGAAAAGTCCTCCGAAATGGATGGAATAAATGATAATTTTCCGGACAAGAAATAGACAGGCAGAGGATTCAAGAAGAATACTTGCTCCTGGTGGGGCTTGAACTCATAACCTTGTCATCTAATTGCTGTATACTGCTGTATAAGTACAACACTCTAACAGATTGCACCACAGGATCCAACAACAAAAACTCAATGATCACCATATTTAGCAGAAACTGTGATGTACGATATTCGAAACAAGTCAAAATAACTATAGAGGTACCTGGCTAGCTCAGTCGGTAGAGCATGAGACTCTTAATCTCAGGGTCGTGGGTTCGAGCCCCACGTTAGGTGATTATTTTCTCTGCCGAAGCACCAACTCACTTCGCAAACAGCCATCTGCTTGGAATTTCGAGCAGGCTTTCCACTCTGCAATAGCTGGTGATACAGAAGACTATGAATTTGTATTCTATCTCTGCCTGCACTCTATCCTGTCATCTCAATGACATCCCTAGTACCTATGAAAAGTCCTCCAAAATGGATGGAATAAATGATCATTTTCATGGCAA